>NC_088791.1:49340497-49497997 GCF_011386835.1 Chrysemys picta bellii | reverse complement strand
TTTATTCCTACCCTTTGTTTCCTATTTTTTAACCAGTTACTGATCCATGAGAGGACCTTTCCTCTTATCCCATGACTGCCTACTTTGCTTAAGAATCTTTGGTGAGGGACCTTGTCAAAGGCTTTCTGAAATTCAAGTCTGCTATATCCACTGGATCACCTTTGTTCACGACTGTTGACCCCCTCAAAGAATTCTAATAAATGATAAGGCATGATTTCCCTTTACAAAAGCCGTGTTGACTCTTTCACAACATATCATGTTCATCTATGTGTCTGATAATTTTGTTCTTTACTTTAGCTTCAACAAATTTGCTTGGTACTGAAGTTAGGCTTACTGGCCTGTAATTGCCAGGAATAACTCTGGAGACTTATTAAAAAATTGGTGCTATGTTAGCTATCTGCCAGTCATCTGGCACCCAAACTGATTTAAGTGATGGGTTATGTACCACAGTTAATTGTTCTGCAATTTCATATTTGAGTTCCCTCCAAACTCCTGGTGAATGGCATCTAGTCCTGGTAAGTTATTGCAGTTTAATTTTTCAGTTTGTTCCAAAACCTCTTAGAATCATAGAATCATAGAATCATAGAATATCAGAGTTGGAAGGGACCTCAAGAGGTCATCTAGTCCAACCCCCTGCTCAAAGCAGGACCAATTCCCAACTAAATCATCCCAGCCAGGGCTTTGTCAAGCCGGGCCTTAAAAACCTCCAAGGAAGGAGACTCCACCACCTCCCTAGGTAACGCATTCCAGTGTTTCACCACCCTCCTAGTGAAATAATTTTTCCTGATATCCAACCTGGACCTCCCCCACTGCAACTTGAGACCATTGCTCCTTGTTCTGTCGTCTGCCACCACTGAGAACAGCCGAGCTCCATCCTCTTTGGAACCCCCCTTCAGGTAGTTGAAGGCTGCTATCAAATCCCCCCTCATTCTTCTCTTCTGGAGACTAAACAATCCCAGTTCCCTCAGCCTCTCCTCATAAGTCATGTGCTCCAGACCCCTAATCATTTTTGTTGCCCTCCGCTGGACTCTTTCCAATTTTTCCACATCCTTCTTGTAGTGTGGGGCCCAAAACTGGACACAGTATTCCAGATGAGGCCTCACCAATGTTGAATAAAGGGGAACGATCACGTCCCTCGATCTGCTGGCAATGCCCCTACTTATACAGCCCAAAATGCCGTTAGCCTTCTTGGCAACAAGAGCACACTGTTGACTCATATCCAGCTTCTCGTCCACTGTGACCCCTAGGTCCTTTTCTGCAGAACTGCTACCTAGCCATTCGGTCCCTAGTCTGTAGCAGTGCATGGGATTCTTCCGTCCTAAGTGCAGGACTCTGCACTTGTCCTTGTTGAACCTCATCAGGTTTTTTTCGGCCCAATCTTCTAATTTGTCTAGGACTCTTCTATTGACACCCCAACTGGGGACAGTTCCTCAGATTTATCACCTAAACAGAATGGCTCAGGTGTGAGAATCTCCCTTACATCCTCTGCAGTAAAGACAGATGCAAAGAATTTATTTAGCTTATACACAACAGCGCTATTTTTCTTGAGTGTTTCTTTAGCATGTCAATCGTCCAGTGGCCCCACTGATTGTTTGGCAGGCTTCTTGTTTCTGATGTACTTAAAAAAAAATTGCTGTTAATTTTTGTGTCTTCTGTTAGTTGCTCTTCAAATTCTTTTTTGGCACTTTTATACTTCACTTGTCAGAGTTTATGTTCATCTCTAATTTCCTTAGTAGGATTTGACTTTCAGTTTTTAAAAGATGTCTTTTTGCCTCTAACCACATCTTTTACTCTGTTGCTTAGCCATGATGACATTTTTTTTGTTCTTTTATGTGTTTTTTACGTGGGGTGTACATATAGTTTGAGCCTCTGTTATGGTGTTTTTTCAACGTTTCCATGCAGCTTGCTGCCATTTCACTGTTGTGATTGTTCCTTTTAATTTCTGTTTAACTAGCCTCTCCATTTTTGTGTCGTTCTCCTTTTTGAAGATAACTGCTACTGTGGTGGGTTTCCTTGGTATTTCCCCCCCCCCCCTAGATGTTAAATTTAATTACATTATGGTGGCTGTTACTGAGTGGTTCAGCAAAATTCACCTCTTGGACCAAATCCTGTGCACCCCTTAGGACGAAATTGGGAATTGTCTCTCCTCTTGAATGTTCCAGTACTAGTTGTTCCAAGAAGCAGTCATTAATGGTGTCTAGAAATTTTATCTCTGCATCCCATCCTGAGGTGACATGGACCCAGTCAATATAGGAATAATTGAAATCCCCCATAATTGTTGGCTCTTCTGTTTTTGTAGCCTCTCTGAGTATGTCACAATCACCATCACCATCCTAGTCAGGTGGTCGGTGGTCAGGTGTCAGTAGTACTGCTATATTCTAATTGTTCAGGTATTGAATTTCTATCCATAGAGATTCTATTGGACTGTTTGATTCAGTTAAAATTTTTACTATATTTAACTCTATGCTCTCTTTCACATATGGTGCCATTCTAGCAAAATGGCATCTACTTTTATTTTGAGAATGTTTACTGAGTGTATCTGGCGCTCTTGCTCCCTCTTTAAACTTCCCTGTTCGCTTGTGCCTCTGGTTACTTAGGAGCTGGCTTTTCAAACCCCTGTTCTCCAGAAGTTAGCCTCGCCCCCTTGTCAGGGGATCCTAAAGGGATCTGGGATCCAAGGATGGCAAGTTAAAGCCTTGTTAGGAAGCTCTAAGCCTTGCCTAGCAGGCGACTAGGTTCAGAACACAGCCCCCCAAACAGACCACACTATAAACTTCAATCAAGCAGGCACACGGCAAGCAAACAAGCACACAAACAAACTGACAACAAACTCATTCAGGGATCACATAGTCGCTCCTCCTTCATCTGCAGAACCCTTTTGCAAAATTTCCCTGTTTGTAGGTCCTGTTACCTAGCTCACTAGCTTCCTTATTTTAGATATTTCTAAAGCCCCTGTCACCACGGTATCTAAATGTTGAAAAATTAATGTCTCGGGTTGCACCAACTATTGCTTTATAAACATTTAGATTAACTGCCATATTGCGAAGGAATGTGGGAAGGGAACCTACAAAGAGATTAGATTGTTTCTTAATTGCACTGCAGGGTTACCCTTTTCCTTTCTAGTAGGTCATCCTCTAAGAGATTCTTGCTCATGTCATGGTTGAAACTCAATCACCTTTCTTCTTCCTGGGGACAGTGTGCTGCCTGAAATACACAGTACCTGGACTAAGTCTAGACACAAAAAGGAAGTGGACGAGGGTTCTGTGAAATGGTCTCCAGCACTTAGAGACCATTCAAGGATGAGGACCATCGGGATAGAAAAATTATATCAGTCTCTCAATAAAATATGCATTTTGCATATCAATTGTACTACAAGCATTCCATTGATTGTGGAGTATAAGAATAGCCCAGAGGTTGGGTTGTAACTGTAACTGTCCTTTCCCCCTGCTAATTCACTTGATTTCCGCCCCCCCTGCAAAATGGATAGATAAAAGACAAGTGGCAGTAAAGATTCATTAGCATGAGTGGCCATTTTAGTGTGGTGGAGCATACCTAAGAAAATATGGAGCTGAGAACAATATATTCTTTTTTCTGATCTTATACTAGTCAACCCAGATATGATTGTCTCACAGAATGCAATTGATGAACAAGTTTAAGCAACATTAAAGCATAATTACCCCTCCCTTATGGCACAGACTATGACAGGGTCATTATCCCATTGTCTATAATGAATTCAAGGCTCAGGCACTTAAATAAAGTTATATTCCAAAGTGCAGTTTCAGATCCTTCAGCAGCCTCAACTACATTGAGGTGTTTGTCCAAACTTTTATTGCATTGTTGCAAAGGTTTACCAGGGACAGCTGATTTGAAGCTTGGCATAGCAGAGTTGGTGGCGTGTTACCTAATGTTCTGTGATTGATGTAATCCACCAGTTGATGCCTTGCGCATGTATTTGTGGGGATGTTAACCTGAGTCCCTTCAAATCCCTGTTCCTAAAACTATCCAATAGGCTTTTTGAGCGGAAAACTTACAAGAAAATGGAGACAACCAGAGCCACGAATTTTATTAATGTGTTTTCTAAAAAATGTGAACGTATAGTTACAGTAAATGGCAACATCAAGCCATTTAGAAGTGTTTCAGTCTTTTCATTGTTCAATCTGTATAGGGTAATTATTCAGCATGCATTTACTTTTCATATTCACTATTTCAAGTAGTGTCACTTATCCTGGACCTGCCTCTTGTTCTGCAAAAGAGACTGATGCTGTTTTACATTTTTCAACAAATTGCTTCACTTCCAGATTTGAAATTAAACATACCGAAAGTAGGTGGGGATAAAATTACATGATCTTCTAGAATATACATACAAAAATACTTATTCCTGCTCCTACTCCACAACATGACCCACACTGTCTGTTTTTATTAACCTTTTCCAATAGCTTTCCTATAGTCTAACATTTTCAACAACTAGCCTCCCAGGTGTTCATCTTCCTCCCCTTGCAAGATGCTATAGGCAAAGGTGGTGCAAATTGCACAATATATGCATATTTCTGGTTTGATAGAAAAAGAATCCAAGAGTGATAACTTTAGTTTGTTGTTTGTAACACCAATTGCTGCTTAGTGATGGGGCCTGAAAATAATGTAGATGGAGATTAACTGGATTTTTTTCTATGGTAATCTGGGAGTACAGTTTACTCCTCGGTATTTGTGTATGTGTTTCCATTCCTAATTCTTTCTCCTCTGTTATATGAAATATGGCAATTAAACCCCTTTTCTCCCTGGCTCGGAGCCATTCTCAACTTTAATGTCTAACCCTCTCTGCAACAAGAAACAATGAGACAGTATTGGTCAGCATGATAGGCAGTGGTCTCTACACAACAGAAGACTAACCATTGTCAGGTTTTAGTAGGTATCACAGTAAAGGAGAGTTTTAAGGAGGGATTTGAAGGTTGCTAGCTGTAAAACTTGCCTGTGTTAGTGTGATGGAATTATCACCTATCAATGTTTTGTACGGTACAGCTAATGCTATGGTACCATATGGATTACACTCTTCATTTCATTTTTATTTTGTTTAATATTTCCCAAGAACTTAATTACAAAAATTTAAAAATGCATGAAAATCAGTGGAAATAATTAACTTCACAGTTTTCTTGGTAATTATCAGGTTTAATATTGGGAGACAGGAGGACAGAAAAAACAACAAATAGAGAAAAATAAGAGTAGTAACCCTCATCCACATTCATGCAGTAATGTACCATGCAAGCATGTATGTTGCAATAACTCATGAAGTAGTGGCTCTCCAACTACGCTGTTTTAGGACATTGTCACCTAGTCAAATGTATAAAATTCTGGGGGGAAAAATTAATTTAGCACGAAAAATATTTTTTCTGTATCAAAAAAGTATGTTGGGTACAAATGTATCCCAAACATATTGCATTGTTATCCTGTATTTTTAGTAATTCTACGTACATGCTTGCTGCTAATGAGAGTATCTTGAATTGTAATAGCGGTAACTATGTCTTCCCCACTAAGCAAGCTGTATTTTTTTAACATAAATGCAATTTGCATATGCATTTGTGAGGTAATGTTGTACCCCACAAGTATATATGTTGCGATAACTCATGAACTAGTAGTAACCCAACTATGCTGTTTTAGGCCATTGCTTATGCTAATTGATTATGCATTGCAGTGCCAGAGGTTGCTGCATATTGTCACCTGAGGGATATGGTACTCTAGGGATGTGTGAAAATTGCATATAGGCTCACACTGAATGAGACTTCTTTCAATTTGCAAGTTAAAGAAAGTTTTTCACCTAAAACGTTAAGGAATTGATCTTCGTTTCTGAATGCATTTGGGGCCCAAGCTTCTCTGATGGCATAGTTAATGTAACTTTTTTATTGACATTGGATGAAGGGTAAAAGTAAAAGAAGTTTAGAGCTGTGGTTTATTTTTTCTTTTCTTCTAAAACCAGCAGGGGAAGGGGATGGGGCTCTGTGTCCTGGTGCTGTGCTGAAGGGCAGGAGTCAGGTAGGGGCTCTTGCTGGCAGGGGAAGCAGATGGGGCTCTGTGCCCTGGGGTCAGGATGGGGCTCTGCCAGTCAGGGGAAGGGCTCCTTGTCTATCTTGCTCCCACACTGTGCAAGGACAGTGGACAGGGCCTATCTGAAATGCTGGGGTCAGTACGGGGCTCTGCCCAGCAGGGAGAACACTACTCAGAGGGTGCAGCCTTCCACTCCCTAGGGACCTGTCATGGTCTCAGCTACTGGGACTAGGCTTCCCTGCCTGTCTTGCTCCTCTACTGCCATCAACTGGCACTCACCCTCCTCTATGCAGGTATGGCAGCGAGAAGGGAGCTGGGTCCAGCTAGTGCTGGCAATAGCAAAGTTCAGGTTAAAATAGGTAGAGCCCAAATACTGGATTTTCCTAAACTCAGGAGGGTTTTGGAGAAATTTGGTAAAAAACAAAACCAAAGAGCCCTACACATGGATTAGTCACCTTTTATGAATCCCATAGAATAGTTAACTAGAAATGCCAAAAATAACCACTTTTTATGCCCAAGATTCTAAATAACTTTCTAAGGCAAAATCTCTTCTCTTCGAATTAAGAAGATATGTGACTTTGCTGTCAGGACACCTTGGGATATGTGCAGTGAAATTAAATCAGTGCCCAGTGTGCCAACATACAGAACTTTCAAAATGCAACAAAAACGTTTCCTCTTTGTTCTTTTTTCCTCTTCCCTTTGTGTTACGTCTCTGTGACTTTGTTTCATTGTAGAGCAATGAAAATTAAATCTGTGAATCTGTGTGCAATACCCACCTTTCAAATCAACTGTCCTTTTTTAAAAAAATGAGTTAAAGATAGGTACAGATATTTGTAAAATGACTACAGGAAGTTTTGACTGATGTGCTCAGTGAAAAAAAAAATCCTGCCTTGTGCTTCGCTCTGGGCTGTAGACAGCACATAGCAAAACAAACAGCATACTGTCAAAACAAACTAGAAAAGCCCATCAAGCTCAGTAGTCTGATGGGTGTTGTGTAGGAAGAAAAATATATAACCTGCCTCCATAAATGAAGGGCATCTCTGAGTCTGAGGTATCTAAATATTTCCAAACCTATTTGGACCATCTCCAGTTAAAACCAAACAATTTTAGGGTCGTTTTAGACTGGAGAGCCTATTGAAAACTGATTATCTTCAAATAGGATTACATTCAGTTAATATGAGAACATGCACATTACAATATCTCAAAAAATCAAAAGTTCCAATTTGCTCACTACATGTAAATCCAATTCAAAATATTTCCATAACATATATCCGCTGGATGTTACACTATTTGTATGTCACTCTAGAATGGATTAACTCCATGACAGGCTAGTCTCAGTTTTTCTGCATTTGGTGTTTTTAAACAGTTTATATTTGTTATCATATCAAAGACAGGCTTGCAGTTTTCAAAAGGAAGAAGAGAACACAGCGCCCAAGGCTCTTCCAGCATTACATTTCTTATTCCATTTTATCTTTCTTGGTTTTGACTAATGTCAGTAACAGCTACTGGTAATAAACTGCTTGTTACAGCTTGCTCTTGCCTTCAAGCACTGGCTTTGATACATTGTCAGCCAATTGGAAGCATTTCCTGATTACATTTCCAAATTGCTTGTTTATTGATCGAAAGTTAATAAAGCAAAAGACAACTTTACGGCTTAAATTAAATGAAAGGTTCCTTTGATGTTCAAATTATCCAATCAACCGACATGCAATGAAATGTAAGCATTTGAAAGTTTTATCTGGAAAGAAAAATGTAGGAGATAAATGGATTCTAGCACAGACACAGTATCTAAGTGCTAATGAAAAATACCCATAACTTTAACATATGGAGATTTCATTTACTGTCTGTCAAAAAGTAAGTGGTACTGGATTTTATTATGTGTAAACACCTGAAAACATGGAAGTGCAAATACAGTATATCTGTCTGACAAACTACAATTCCTGGCTGCAGGTATATTTGGTTTGCTGCAATAAACAAAATGCTATAAATTATAATCCCCTCAAGAGGCTGGCATTTGCCTGTTAATCTATTTCCTTCTGGTGTTCCACTGAAAGTGCTGTGCTGCTGTCAACCATTAACATTCCATTAAAATTAACAGGATATTGGGGCATATCTGGTAAGTTCTGCAATGCAAAAGATTTCATTCTGTCTAAAGGTACTCATACAAGTGGTTAACATTATGTCACCAATTCAAGAGCTTTTACTGACATGATGACCTTAGCTTAAACCATCCAGGAATCATTCAAATCCTTTAGGTCATTATTAGGTTCGAGAGGTTAAGCACTTCCAGTGCTATAACTTTTCAGAGGCAACCACTTTCATTACTGTTTAACCACAGTGGAACAGTGTTATGGATACAAATACTATATACAATAAAAGCAAAAGGCTAGATTCACAAAAGGAAATTAGTCATTGCAATGCCTAGCTCCTCGGTACCCTGCCACCCAGCGGAATTCACAGCTGTGCATGGTATGGGGAGAATTAGGCAGCTAAAAAGAGGATTCACAGAAGCCACCAAGCTGAATGGGGAGCTGAGTACACTAGCTAGGAGTAAAATGCAGAGGAAAGGGGTGGGGCTTAGGGCTAAGAGCCATGGGCCCTCTTCTGGCTCTCAGCCATGGGCCTTCTCCTGGAATTAGGCATTTAAGCCAGGCAGCCCTGTCTCATGAAAAATCAGAAAGGAAAAAAGTCCCACACCCCATTATCGTCAATAGCCTAGTGGCTAGGGCGCTCACCTGGGTGGCGCGTTTTCAAATTCCTGCTCAGCCCGATAACTCAGCTGGGATGTGGGAGGGTCAGGTTCAAGACATAAGAACATTGGAACGTGGTTCCAATGAATATTTAATTATGTATAAAACAGGAGAGCTTGAGAGTGCCCCACCCCAAAATACCCATAGCCTGGCACTTAGAGTATCAGGGAGGTGGGAGACCTGGCTTTAAGTCCCTTGTCCACATCAGGTAGAATGGGAATTTATACCTGTCTTCCATATCCCAGCACAGTGTTTCCATTACTGATGTAATGGAAAACATACACTCCCCGCCCCAAAAAAGTTCATTCCCACCTGTCTTTTGTGCAGCTTAGATGTTTAGTCGAGATTAGTCCCAGCAGTTGCGATAGGCAGACAACTGCCTAGCTTGGGAATCCCACTGGGGTTTTGGTGTGAGCGAGGGGACCTAGCAGCTTGGTGTGGTTACGCTTTAGGCATGTTTGTGCTTGTCCCCCAGTGGAAATTTCGGTGTCTACAAGGTGACATCTGGGTGGTGGTTTTGTGACTGTCAACGGAATCTAAATGTTGGATTTAGGCACCTAAAGAGGCATCTATGCACTTCAGCCCCTTTGTGAACCTAGCCCAAAGACACTACACTAAGTTATCTATCATCTCTGATAAACAAGGACACATTTCAAGGTATGTCCATTCCAGAGCTCAGACTAAAAGCAAAAATATTAGCAGCTTAATTCTATGATTTAGATGCATTTTACCAGCGTAATCTTGGAAAATGCATTTTCTGGGAAAGTGTATAATTATACCAAAGCTGAATACATTACATATTTTCTGTGCTTTATTCTGCATGAGAGCATACAGTTCACACAAAAGGAACAAGACTGACCAGCAAATGAAAAGCATAAGGGTCCAGGTAATTTTCACAAATTTACTACTAATGGAACACTTAGAATATGCACCAAAGTTACAAGTGTAATATCTGCAGGATGAAAGGCTAGCAAATGTGTGTGTTACTATGTATCTTACTATGTTGGACGGCTTCATCAAAATATACTATTTATGGTTTATATTACAGTAACGCATCCTTCATCATATTTCCTCCTCCTGGCTCTAAGGCCTGTGTGAAGGATCGCCACGGCAGGAAATAAAGGATTCCTCATTATGGCCAAATCATTGTTTCTTTTCTTTTATGCATGGATCCAGAGCCAGTTGTAAGGTATGGAAAAAGAGCTGTTGCAGGTGGGCACCCCTGCTTGTGGTGCTCAAAGTATAAAGGTTGGGCATGGAGGGCTAGGCAATAAAGCAATGTTTTAAAACAGAATATAGAAGTAGTGAGAGTGATGGTAGGGGTGAGAAGCAAGGAAGTCTACTGATCGGGGGTAGGGGAGGAATTAGGGTGACCATATGTCCCGTTTTGGGCCCAACAGTCCCTTTTATAAGCCCTGTCCCGCCATCCTGACTTTTTTGACAAAAATGAGCATTTGTCCCGTTTGCTCTTGCCAACTTGCTCTGGGACAAATGCCCATTTCTGTCAAGGGGGCTCATGTCGGGGGGCAGGCAGGGTTCCAGTGAGCCCAGCCTCACAGAGGGGGCAGTCAGGGTTCCAGCAGCCTCTGCCTTGCATGGGGGCTGTGTGGGGATGGGGGGGGCTCAGGTGAGTGATGTGGGCCAGCCCCATTGGGGGAGGGGAGGAGAGAGGACTCAGGCCAGCCCCATGCGGGGTGGAGGGGAAGGGCTCGGGCCAGCCCTGCACACTGATCCATTTTCCCTTTGGGAAATATGGTCACTCTATGAGGAATGCTGCTGATGTAGTTGGTGACCTGAAACAGGGCAATGCACCTTGGGGCACATGCACACATCTCAGTGCATCTGTCACAGTCCTTGAGCTCGTGGAAACTGGGTGCTGTAGTTCCAAATCGTGTGTCTAGGAGCAAACGGGTGACATATAGGATATCACATAAAAGGCTTTCTGCCTCTTAGGCATGGGCCCCAGACAGGAGATGCAGAGAAGGACCTGGGAGGGGGTTCTCCATGGCAGCCAGGAAGGACCTCCTAGGGAGAAGGATGTATCTTCTCCCTTCAAACTTGTGGAAATCAGGAAAGTCTCTATTGCTAAGTGTTCTGTGTTACTTTGAGCCTGTAGCATCTTCTGCTTTTTAATAAAACTTGACCTGAGGAAAGGGATGTGGAACTTGATATTAGTGGCTGGTGAATCTTCCCAATGACTTACATAACCCCAGGAGAGTCTCTCATTTCCTTTAAAATAATGTACAACTGGCATTGCCCCAAACCCTTTCCTCCGTTTTTAGCACTTTCATTATTTAATTGTTTTGAGAGCTCTCCATGCAGCAGCAAATGGTACAAGTCTGTATGTAATGATGCATGAGGTCCCTACATGTCAGGCTTAAACCTGCCAATTTCTTGCAATGAAAATACTAATTGAAATAGATTCATAAGAGCTGGATCTCACTCTGCCAAAAGTAGTCTGTTGAGTGCCTTGACACAGCTGCACACAACTTCTCTGAAGACCCTAGAGTAAAACATGGCTAACAAGTGTAGCCTATATCAAACCAGAAGAAATCCTTAATGTGATTAGGATTTGGTCTTCAGAGCAACAAGGGAAATCTGGATTGTGATTTCTCTCTCTAATGACATGCATGCAAATATAGATAGATACATTTGGAATGCTCTGGATAAAAGAGTAATTGGATCGATTAATAAAGAATCCATACTGTGTATGTCATATACAGTGGTAATGGTCAGGATTCCGGATTTATAAAGTTTTTTATAAAACTTTTTAAAAAAATCAGTGCAGTGAGATTGCTATTAAAATGTCAGCATTTGCCAACAGAGGCCACACAGCTATTTCCTCAGAGAAAACTGATATCTCACTGTGTGGTAACTGTTGAAAAGCTGACTTCATAATGGTGACGCATTGTAATTAAGACCATATTCTGGTGTCCTCTAGCTCTCTGTTACAGCCCTGGCCCTGGACCTGCCCTGGCTCCCCTAACCTCGTGATGGGCATACTCCTCCTTCTTTTCCTATCTTTGTCTGAAAAGAGAAGTTGCAGCAGCCTGCTTGTTCATGGTTGGATGGTTTAGACACAACAAATCCTGCATTTTGACAGGAGGTTAGATTAGGTGACTCTGGCAGTCCCTTCTAACTCTATGATTCTATGAGCTCTGCTATCAGGGATCAGAGCACCCCTTCTGCTCCTATGACAACTAGAGACAATAATGCTGCAGCTGCAGTACCATTTGGTGACCAGGAGAGGCACTGCAGTCAGTAGCAAATTGGTTCTACTTCCCCTACTGGCAACAATATCGTTTTCAGCAACGGCAACTCAAAGAATTGGGTAACTCCACTTCTGTCATTGGGAATAATACAAGAGAAATCTTTCCTCAATATCAGAGGTGGAGAGAAATGCAGTAGTGCCAGCTCCAATGGTTCAAATCTCATGAGTCAGTGCCCGCTCCACCACCAAAAATCATGAGATTGGCTTTAAAATCACGAGTTTAAAAAAAATTTTGAAGGTTTTTTTTTTAATTTGATTTCTGCTGTTTGAGCCTTTAGGAGTCATGTTTTCAAGATTTTTTCCATAAGTATGAGGGCTACAAATTTACTTTTTAAAAAAATGAAAGCTGCGATTCTCACAAAATCACATGACTCCTGGAGTTTTGGCTTTAAGAAAAACACAACTATCACAAGACTCACAACAAAATGTAAGAAGCTGGCAATGCTACACATGGCACTGTTTTGCAGGTTTTCCCTGGAAATAAGTTATGACTCTGTAGTCTGAGTCCTTCAAAACCTGCTCAGTGGGAGCTTTGGGGAAATGCTGTTAGTCCCAAAGCCTCATTTGGAAAGTTGAGCTTGATTTGGGCCTATTGCCATTTCCTTAAAATCTGGAGAACTTATACTGATTTCCCCATTTGTTAAGAATCAAAATATGTCAGAAAGCTACTGATTAAAAAAATTACAATTTGTAGAACGGAGAGGGTAGGGTTGTTTTGTTCTTTTGTTTTGGTTTTGTTTTGGTTTGTTTTTAGTTATACCCTATTTCAAGCAGTAGCTTAAATCACTCAGTCCAGGAGCTCTTTCTCCTGTCAAAATCTGTATTAATTGACTTACTGCATATGTGCATCAGCCATTTTTAGTTAATTGAGCCCTAAGCAGCCATATTATTTTTTATAAAAAGTAAATATCCCCTGTGGCCATTTAGCTACCAAATGTTGTTATTGTTAATAACTTCACAGTGGAAGAGCTGCAATTAATGGAGACATATAGGACTTTCTTCATGAAATGTAGGGATATTGTGCATGTTATCAGCACCAGGTTCCCCGTACTCTGGCATTCTGCACCATACAATCCATGACTTTCCAGAAGTATGAATCTTGGTTCTATAATTTGCTCTCCTCAATCACTTTCAAGCTAATTTGCTAATAGCACTTGAGGAGTATCTTTCAGAACAATGACACAAATGACAGGGGGAAATATTTAATGATGTTCTTGCTATTTATAAATAACAATCCTGCTTACTATGATCTCCTAGTTTTGATAAGCCTTTGTATCTTTAAGTATAATATTACATTGGGTGGAAATAATTCTTCCAGGTAGTATTACATATTTTAAACATTAAAACTGTTCAAAAACTGCAATTTATATGTTTTTGACAGTAACCCCCCCCCCCCATCTTCTGGCAAATTATTTCCTTCTTAACCACAGATCAAACATGTATTAGATTTAATGGTGTAGTTAAATTTAATTCTAAAACAAGTGCAATACCAGAGGCAATTTGAAACTCAGGCCATTAATTGGATCCCATTTTTGTTTAATTTTAGGGAGAATAAACTGCTAAGTATCCTACAGATGACAGAAGCTACTATACGCAACATTAACCTTTCCCCTGCCACATTGCAGATGTGCCTGGGGTTGCCGTTTTAACAAATTTACAAATACACTGTTGTCATTAGCAACTTGGGGGGCACAATACTGCATACTATGTATGCATCAAGCCACAGGAGTGTCCTTTTGTTTGATCTATACTGGTTGGAAATCTTATATCACTCAAGGAGTTAACCTGCTTAAACACACGTGTGAATTTTAGCCATCAGGGATTTTCGTTTCCATCTAAGAGATTCTTTTAAAGGCCTGACATCTCCTGAAAGGCCAAGCTATAAAATAAAAAAGTCCAAATTTCCCCCTCTCTCCCCAACGCTTCTGTCCCTTTCTTATCCTATACCTGGGAATGTAAAATTTTCTTTTATTTAAGACAGAGCTTCACTATTTCTAATGTACTTTACACCTGTTTAGCCGCTATGCAGTACCGGGCAAAGCATTTTTCTTGTATCATTTGTCACATAATCACAATAGAAACATTTAGGCATTCCAGAACATTGAAAGATTTTTAAGCTCTGTAATGCATTCACGCTTTGCACTGAGAAAATGTTTCACAATGAAATAATAAAATGGGGTTTCAACTAGAAAAAAAAATGAGATAAACTAGTCTAGGAAATAAGTAAAAATTATACATGCAGGCAACCCACTGATCAAATATTTCTTAGGGCTATTGTGAGTCTATCAAGGATACTGAGCCAGTGATAAAGAAATTACTGAAGAGTGATTTACTGTGTTGTTTAAGAGTCATGTTAGAAAGATTGTTTTGCTCACAGCAATGTGCTGGGTCTGTTTTATTTTATGATTAGTTAAAAGCTGTGGGAGAACTTTGCATGTGTACTGGAAACTGAAACCTTAGTGGTTTATTTATATTATTGGCTATGCTTACTTTAAAACTGTCAACAGAAAGTATTAATCACACTAAAAGAAGCTTAGCTTTACAAATATTTCTTCTGCCAAGTGTCACAATCAATGCTGGATAACGTTACAGTGTAACCTGGCCAACACTACATTTTTAAAGAGGATGTCAGCACTGTCTCAGGATACGGCCATTTCAGTTGTGGGCTTTTGTCATTCAGGTTGAGTCTTCTGTCCATTGATTCATGGAATTGAGATAGTTATAGTTAATGTACAAAATGACTCTTATTTTCTGACACATAAGCACTGGGGTTTGCTAAACTTTTGGCCACTGTTTGGGATACTCTTGGATTGTTTTACTACATTTGAAAAGAAGAAATTAATAAAGTAGGTCCTTTGTTCCATCAGTGATTCATTGCTCACGACCAGATTTTTGGCCCTAAATAGGGGTTATTCCCGTATAGGGGACTGACACTTTCTCAACTACCAGTGCCCCTGAATCCTCCATGGGAGTGGTCAGGGAGGGACACAATTCAGCTTTGGGAGAACCCAACGCAAGTTAATTAGATTGTAAGAACCAGATCTCAAAGGTACATAGATGCCTAACTCCTATTGATGTTAATGGGAGTTAGGTGCATAAATACTGTTGGGGATCTGAGCTTAGGCTTTTTGGGGCAGGGACCATCTGTACTTTGAGTCTTTTACAGTGCTGAGCACAATATCAGTGCTATCACATAGTAAATAATGATGAGGATGATCATACTATGGACTAATTCAGTATTAACTTATATTGTGATTCTCCATAGGACTGAGGAGAAGATGATGCCACTGCAAGTGATCATGCCTGTTCATTCCCTGACCTACCCCATTCCTACAGATTACCTGCCTAGGGGATTTCACAGATTTGGGGGGTGAGGGTTGAAGAATAGCCTGCCTTAAAGCCAACCTCCCATCTATCTGCATTTCCCCTACACCAATCGATTACCCTTTGCTTCCTTCTGTTTCTAAAAGCAGAGAGGGGTCTTTGGCACTAATTAAGCACTAGATTCTTATAGATTCTAGGACTGGAAGGGACCTCGAGAGGTCATCGAGTCCAGTCCCCTGCCCACATGGCAGGACCAAATACTGTCTAGACCATCCGTGATAGACATTTATCTAACCTACTCTTAAATATCTCCAGAGATGGAGATTCCACAACCTCCCTAGACAATTTATTCCAGTGTTTAACCACCCTGACAGTTAGGAACCTTTTCCTAATGTCCATCCTAGACCTCCCTTGTTGCAGTTTAAGCCCATTGCTTCTTGTTCTATCCTTGGAGGCTAAGGTGAACAAGTTTTCTCCCTCCTCCTTATGACACCCTTTTAGATACCTGAAAACTGCTATCATGTCCCCTCTCAGTCTTCTCTTTTCCAAAGTAAACAAACCCAATTCTTTCAGCCTTCTTTCATAGGTCATGTTCTCAAGACCTTTAATCATTCTTGTTGCTCTTCTCTGGACCCTCTCCAATTTCTCCACATCTTTCATGAAATGCGGTGCCCAGAACTGGACACAATACTCCAGCTGAGGCCTAACCAGAGCAGAGTAGACTACTACTCCAGAAGAATTTAACGGGACTCTTTTCACACTTATACTTTCTTTTACTTGCATCATTCCGGCATGCAAAAGGACAAGTGGGAATTTTCCTGTGTGTCTATTTTTGGTATGGAAATCAGGTGATTTTTTTCCACCTTCTTGATTCAAACCCTTAAAATATTCCTAAATTTTGTAAAATGAATTCCCCACTGACTTCCTGAAATGAAAGGGAGTCTAAAAGTGATTGTCCTTCATCTTTAATGGAAATCATTTTTAATTCCTTCCCTTAGCACTGGTTGAGGACTGTGCTTCACTGAGATTACGTTAAAAAAACGTCAAACAAGCCACACACTTGAAAAAAAGAAAGAAAGAAAGAAAGAAAGAAAGAAAGAAAGAAAGAAAGAAAGAAAGAAAGAAAGTTTGGAGTTGCTCTTCAATAAGTGTAACTTCTAATTAAATAATAAATATTGGTAAGTTTGCTTCCTATAGTGCTTCCATTTAACTAAAAACAGTAAGTTACCAAAGGTTCCTGATGGGTTTCAAAAAAACTTTAATGAGTGGAGTTAGTCTGCGTTTGACATACTTTTTGCAAACTTCATTTTACTCTTCATGGTTTTAGCTTTTGCAGGATTATTGGTGAAGAGTTTAATCATGATACTAGAGCCACTTTTTTTTCTAGACTACTTCATTGTGGCTCAGGCTTTGCGTTTAATCTTTTGCTCTTGTCTACATTTGCAATATCAGTCTGTTAACCTCACTCAAATGAGCATGCGCAATACTGACAAAAACATAGGGAGGGCTCTCAGAGGCTAATTGACACCAGCATGGCAGCAAATCAGCATAAATGGCAAACAGACATAGCTTAAGCTTTGGACTGCTTGCCCTCTAATAACAGACATTTCCAGGCTTTGGAACATGATGGATGTACCCAGCAGGGATAAATTACTTCTCTCCACAGCATGACTGTGCCTAGGAGACACATGATCTGCCTTGTGTACTTTTATCTTTCACTATACCTTGCAGATTCGGAGCAGAACAAACATATAAATGTTCTTGTTTGTCTGCCGCACATAAAAGAACACACACTACCACCCCATTCTTCACAATTCAGGGCTATGCCCAGTGAACTGGATGCTTGTCTTTTCAGGCAAGTGCACAACTTGTTTCACTGATGCTGTCAGGTTTACTCTGCTATGCTTTAGTTATTCCTCTTGGGCCAGTATCTAACATGGGGCTGCCTGACAGCTAATGCATGATGTCAACTCCTGCTATATGAGTTTGACTATGCAGGGTCTCATTCTGCAAACACATACGTACGTGAGTAACTACAGTTTATAAATATTTTAGCTGTTTAAACACCAAGGAGGGATCTGAATAGTTTATGGTGTTGAAAAAAAATAGAGTTGTGATATTTATTTCCCTGAATGTATAATATATAACTTGGGTGTCCATCCTATGCCCTGCTGGCCTGTTCTAGTAGGAGAAATGAGACGAAATTAAGAAAAGAAAAATTTTGGCTAAAGATCACTGACAACCTTCTTACCTATTAGGCTGTGCATAGTCTCCACAGGGAAGTAATCCATGGTTACATTTAAATCTAGTCAGGAGAGAACACTAGAAAATGTACAAAAGGGAATAATCCTGAAGTGTCAGGGAGAAGGACAGGATGATCTAATAGCCTTCTTTATCTCTACGTTCTACGATTCTGAGGTTCTGGTCTGGATGATACTTTGATTTAAGGGCTGGTCTTCACTATGGGGAGATCAACGCTGCTGCAATCGATGCAACGAGTGTCAATTTAGCGGGTCTAATGAAGACCTGCTAAATCAACGGCAGAGTGCTCTCCAGTCAACCTCGGTATGCCACCTTTCCTGGAAGAGTAAGGAAAATGACCGGAGAGCATCTCCCATTGACGGAGTGCTGTGAAGATACCGGGGTAAGTCAATCTAAGCTACGTCGACTCCAACTATGTTATTCACATAGCTGAAGTAGTGTAACTTAAGTCGACTTACCCCAGTAGTGTAGACAAGCCCTTAGGCTAGAGCTACCAATGGCACCTTGAGAAAAAAATATTTTCTCAATACTCTATAGAAAAATGACAAATCAATAGTTTAAGACTCATTTTACACCCATCATTGCATGTACTATTGTAGTATGGTCCATTTATGAATGACGTTTTTATATAAAACCTTATACTTCAGGATTGAAGCCGATCAGTTTAATAGAGGTTTGTATTTCCATATTTTGTCCATTACAGTTGTTCCTGGCACTTGGGTTTTGAAACATTTTGTATTAGCCACTGTTAGTTAACAAAATATCAGACTAGATGGAGAACTGATCTGTTAGGTATGTCGGTTGCTCTGTTCCTATGAAAGTCATTGTCCAAGTACATTCTTGCACTGGCAATAAACAAAGCCAAAATATGAGATGTCTTTATCTAAAACTGAATCTTCTCTCCCAAATGCTATATGTCTCTTCATATCAGACAGAAGTCAACTGCTAAGGGCCAGACTCTATAGAGAAGTATATCAGCTCCTTTTCTGGGGCTGATTTTTCTTATTTTTTACAATAGAGTATTAAGGCTATGCTAGAATATGAAAAGGGAATATTTATGGAAGACAGAGTACTCCCCAAATTGATTTCTGTGGGCATTTATGGGCACATTTTACCAGACTGGAGTGTTCCATTATGACTACTTCAGGTATAAGAACAGCGAGTCAAAATTTGAGCACCGTTCCCATGAACCGAATAATCAAGGGGCTGTTCATTTTTAACATTTGGATCAGTGATTAAAGGTTTGATTAAGTTCTGATTAAACATCTTGGCGAGGCAAAGAAACATATTTTGTAGCCTTTTCTGGGGTTTTGTAGGTGTAAAGTGCTGTGTCTGCCATTTAATGGCCAGGTACTAGAACACTGAGTCCATTCATTTTGTATTACAAACCACTACCATAAGCAACACAGGAACTGGGACCTGACATGTGCTGATACCCGCAGCTCTATTAGGCGAGCCAAAAGAGTGCCGTTTTTGTCTGGCTTAACCAGTTTAAGATGTATGGAACGTCTCTCAATTGGAAAGGTCTCTGTATAACCCACAGAAAGGATACATGAGCTGTTGACAAAATGGCAACATCATTGATAATCTGGTTGGGTGACAGTTTAAAAAAAAGTTAGGCTACCAAAAGTCCAAAATTATGCTGACAAGGCCAGGATATTATTTATGAAAATATTTATTTCAGCATAGTCCAAAGAGTTCAGTAGTACACACAATATAAATGTGTCCCTCTCGGGGGGAAAAAACTCCCTAAAACAAAATACCAAGTGAACTCCTAAATCATAGATAATATATTTTACAGGGAAGAAAATAGCCTTAATTTAGGAGGGAAGTTTTTAGTTCTTTGTCTCCACTGAGCAATCTCAGAAGCTCACTCAGAACTCTGTGGGTTTCAAGCTGTCTGACTCTGTCTCTCATCTAATCCATCTAAATATTTTCTACTGTATTAATCATGTATTTATCTGAGTACTGTGAAACCAATCTTTAGGAGGAATAGAACCCCAGCATAAGACTCCCTGTCCCCAAATCCTCAAACAACAATTACTCATATCCCTCATAGTTTCCTGCCTCATTTCATCATAAAAACCTTTACCAGATGGCTTCTTCCAAGATCTCTTAAACTAAAGAGAGAGAGAGAGAGAGAGAGGGAGAGAGAGACTGCATTTGTCAAGTCTTCAGATAAAATAGTGACCTTGTATATACCCTCCTGTCAGCATAATGGCCTGCATCCATGAGAGGACCTAAGCAGTGTGACGCTAGGAATCATAACATCTAATTTTAGGTGCACAAAAAATCACTAGAGCAACAATGTGATCCACAAAGCCTGAGTTAGGTGCCCAGGCTCCCTATACAATGAATGGGGAAAGATAGGCACCATGGGTAGTGAGTATCATAGGCTGGGGAGGCTGTACCTCCCCAAACAGCCAAGCGTGACCCCGCCCATGCTCCACCTCCAGGTCCCCCTCTGTGGCTCCTCCCGCCCTCCATGCAGTGGCCCCGATTTGGGCTGGGGCCACGCAGCCTGCCTTCCTGGCACTCTGCAGATCAGGAGTCTGGGGCCACGCAGCCTGCCTTCCTGGCACTCCACAGCTTGGAAGTCTGGGTCCGTGCAGCCCACTCTCTCAGTGCTGGGGAGGCTGGGGCCGTGCAGCCTGCCCTCATGGAACTTTGGGGTTAGGGAGGCTGCGGCTGGTGCCGCCTGCCCTCTCAGTGCTCCGGGGTTGGGGGGGGGGGGCTAGCTTGAGGCAGGGGCTGGTGGTCACAGTGGGGGGGCTTTGGGCTTCAGCGGGAGAGTGGAAGAGATCTCTGGCGGAAGGGGCAGAACTTGGGGGCTAGCTTCCCCCAGCCAGCGGTTCACATGCTGCCCATGATAGGCACTTTAGAATGGGATCCACAAAAGCCAGCATGCTGGGCGGGAGCTAGAAAATGGGAGCTGCTGATGAGGGGGCTCTTTTAAATCACTGGTCCCGGTGCAGCTGCTTCTTTTGCCCTCCCCCGTCGGTGGCCTGGGGGGAGGGCAAAAGGGGCAGTGACATTAAAGTGCTGCCGTGGCAGGGCTTTAAGGAGGGTCCTTTGGCGTGCCAGGACTTTAACGTCGGCTGTATATGGGCCGGTACCAGCCCATACAGGCCTACTTTTACCCCTGAGAAAGAGCCTTCTCTTCCCATTTTGTGTGGAGGTAGCCAGCCTCTGAGTACACCTACCAGATTAGGTTCCAGAGGTGAGTTAGGTGGAGAGCACCTATCTTCCCTTGGCTCATGGATTACTCTGGGGCTTAGGTGGGAGCTAGGCGCCTGGATGTCTAGATTGAGGAAGCAGTGTGCATGCCCAGAGGCCAAATCATAAGCACCTAGAGAACTTTTACTGAAAAAACATAGGTGCTGAGTGAGTTTAGGCACCTACAGGGTTAGGGGCAGCCAGGCTGGGGTTTCATGGATTGCAGTGGTGCTTAAATACCTTTGTGGATCTGGGCCAACATATCTGCTACTCAGCTACCATCAATGATGGATCCTCCAAGACACCTGAGGATCTTAGTGTTCCAAAGCCAGTCCTGGACTTCTAGCAATAGGACAGGATAGGAGGACAAATAAACTGCTAGCAAGAGGAGAAAAGCCACATAAAACATACTCTTTCTACTGAAGCAGGCCTCTAATGGTAAAGGACTCACCATCAACTCCTAATAGATTGGCTCCATCATGGTACTAATCATTTGAGGCCACATTTTAAAATTTAGGGATACTTATGCTACCTACAAATCTCATGTTGGTGCAAATGGATAGTTCAGCAATTTCCTGATCAGGGGCAAGGCCACAGTAACCCAGCCCCTCCACAACTCGGGTGGCCACAACCACGATTTTCAAAACTGGGTATCTGAATTTCAAAAGCTTGTAGCACCCATTGACCTTAATGGGAGCTGCTGAGTGCTCAGCACTTGTGAAATTTGGGCTACTGGGTTAGGTGCCTAAATGTGGACTTCGGAGCATAACTGTAGGTATCAAATTTTGAAAAACTTGGCCTGAGTTTAACAGATATAAAATTGACATTTTTTGCCTCTAAACTTATGGATTTTGGTGGGTCTGCTATATCTTTGACCATTAATTTAAGACATGTCAGGACCCCCAAAACATGAGATAAAAAGCACCTCTGTAACTCCATCTGTAAAAAGATCTGTAAAAAATACACAATGTTGGGGGAAAACCCTATCATAAAACATCATCTTTTCAGACCATGTTGTTTGAATGCAATACAGAACTAACTAATGTTGTAAGAAAAGTGTGATCCATTAACCAATTTCATGTTATACTTATTAATGCACCAGTTAGACACAATGTTGCTTATTTTTCAGCAGATTCAATGAAATAAAATTCAATCTCATCATTAGGAAGACATGTTACTTTTTTAAGTAGACCATATGAAAAACAGTAGAGAAATGGTCATCTAGATCAGTATCCAAATTAATCAAGCAGAGTAATAGATTGCAGAAAAATCATGTTTTTGTTTAAATGTATTAACTGGAGAGGCCAATTGAGATTAGTATAGGAATGCCATCCCTGGACACTGTCTCATTTACAGCACTGCCTTGGAGAATAATGTGCTGGTGCATATTTCTGCGATGTTGACTAAGGTTCCACTCACTGTCCAGCTGGGAACATGTGTTCAATTCTTTATGGTAATGGGCATTTGCATGCTCCTGCTTTCTCTGTTTACCTGACTGTTTTCTTCATGTCGATCTAATGTATGGTTTGCAGATTGATTGTGCTCAGAGGAGATTTAAATACTTTTGGTGGAATCAGTAGTGTAATGTGTGAGTCATATTCCTTGGCAAAAAAATCTCTGTGCATTTGTATTTCACTCCTCACAGCGAATCCATTCCCTGCCTCCCCCTGACTGCCTTAAAATACTGGATACATCTTTACTTTTAAAAATCTGTATACTGGGAGCTAGTTTTATGGAATTTAGCTCCCTTCGCCAAAGCTCCAGAAAACCGATCTCCAGTCTTTGAACTACTATGTTCTTCTTTATTCAGGGAAAGAAATCCTTCCTTTATTTAAAAAATTGTATTTGAAGATAAAGGGCAGGGCTTGGTAGAAACCTTTTTAATTCACTTACTTGCTAGAGAATGCATCAGAGCCAGATTATGCTCTGACGGCTGGCGCTTTCTGAATAAATACTTGGCAAACAATTGGGAGGCCGAGATGTGAAACAATTATAGCCCTGGCTATTGCATTAGCCATAGCACATTTTAATGATTTTTTTTTCTTTTGGAGAGAAGCTCAGCAAAATTATAATTTCTTTGATAAATAATTAACAGTGTATTATTTCAATAAATAAATTAGTGTTTATATAGTAAAGAATACAAATGTTTTGTGAATACATTCTGACCTACTTCTCCAGTCCTTCTTGGCTGTTTCCCAAAGAATTATTTTTAAAAATTAATGATGAACATCAAAATATTTCTGTTTATAACATCATATCAATGGTGGTTAAATCTATAAAATAATTCAATCGTTTATCCTTCTTATCTTGGGAATGTTTAATCAAGCTTGATATTTGCTTTAAATTAGCACTGTCAAATGTACATTTGTATAAAATCTCCCAAATCATGAAAGATTTATAATTTGAAATGTATTTGGATTATTCTCTGGTTAATCAGATAGATGAAAATTAGTGGTACTGTAACTAGAACAATTAATTGGTTTTAAAAATTAAAAACTAACCCTCACATGTTACTTCATACATTACTTCACTTTGGAAACATAAATGAAAATCTTAACTACATCAGAAGAGATTTATACACTGTTCATCAAAGCCTGAATCCCTTACTTTGTCCTTACTAAGAAAAGCTACTGTTTATTTCAATGAGAGTTTTGCATTAGGAAGAAATGAATAAATGCTTCAGATTCTGGCCCAATAAAAATACGTATGTCCCGTAGGTGGGCCAAATCGACACACGTATGTATCAATTCACAGATGGCATTCAAAAGTGCACATGATTTCACGTTTAACTCATATTTGGGGGTGATGATTCCTTCATTGCTCATTATAATAGATGCCTCTCACACATATCATATGTATTGAATTCAGACCTGTACTTTACTATATTTTAAAGAAAGAAAATAAAACCATAGCGCAGATACCAATCAAAAGCAGCTTCTTAATGAAGCAATAGGCAATGGTTTAAAATACATAACTGAGATATTTAATACAACATGGCCAATAATTACGCAGGTTATATTCCAATTCTTCAGACTATACCTGCCAGCAGAGGGTGCACAAATTATTAATATACCCTATTTCCACCCTGTACTGGTCCTCTAAGGCTAGTAAGGGAAAGCTCCAGGGCCAGTATTACCCTATTCCAGGGTTTTCTAGATGAGTATCGGGGAACAGGGAACATGGCTGTTGAAGGAGATGGAATAGTTTTGGTAGTTGGGAGGAAAGCCCAGACTGTTGCTTCTGTTCACGGCCTTATGGTGTAAGGTGGACTGGAACTCCCGTCTCACCTTAGCACAGTGGGAGTGCTGGCATTTGTACTTCCCAGGGCTGCTGGGAACTGTGGTCCAGAGCTGTGAAGGGGGTGGAGGTTGAGTGGTCAAATGAAAAGGAATTAACAGAGTTGTATTGCGCTAGTAACCTGAGCCCTATTCGAGAGACTGGCTTCTTTCCTACCACACCCAGCCTGTACTGGTAGCAGACACTGAAAGCAAGTGGGTGGGTGTCTAGTCAGTCTTAATCTGTAAATACTAGAGTGGGGGCAATTAAGGAGCTTCCTTTCCTCACAAGAGGGGGGGATGGCTCTTTGGATGGCATCGGCAGAAATGCTGTTGCATAAAACAAAATAAAATCGAAAGTTTTCATATTAATTTCCGCTCCATTAAAAAAAAAATCTCTGTTTGCCAAATAGAAAAAGACAAAATTGTTAGGTTAAAAAAAATCATCAAGCTATTGTCCCACATTTTCTTGATGTGAAATTCATCCTAGTGCAGAGTCCTGCACAAAGCTCCATGCACCATTGTGCTCCTTGGTGGGCTTGCTTCAGGGAGCCATCAGTAAAGCTGCCATTTGGCTGGAGTGTGGCGGGGGTCTCAGCTCCCTTTGTGCACCTGTTATGTTGTTTCCCTACTGGCCCTCACAAAGGTAGGGGTGGAGTAAGGCATCAGGATATCCCAGGAGAGATACTATGAAACACATGGTTATGCATATCCTATAGTGTCACATGCTGAGAAAGGGGTACAAAGATGCTGTGACCATAATGACTTAACTGCAAATGGGATGGTCATGTGTTTGAAGTTAAGCACATGCCTAAGGCCCAGATCCTTAAAAGTAAGGATCCATTGAAATCAATTGGATTTAGACTACTAAATAGTTTAAAGATCTAGGCCTAAGTGCAGGCCCGCCAACAGGGGGTGACAAAGGGGACAATTGCCCAGGGGCCCGGGTGATTTAAAAGGGCCTGGGGGCCCCTGGCCACCACCGCTGCTGTGGTAGCGGTGGCAGCAGCTGGGAGCACCGTGCCCTTTTAAATTACCCAGGCAGGCCGCTGGGCTCCTAGACTCATGCGACCACTCTGGGCCCCGCAGGCCGGAGTGATTGGCCAGTGTGAGCGGTCCCGGAAGTGACAGATTAGTCACTTCTGCCCTGGGCCCCACATGCCCTAGGGATGGCCCTGGGGCCCGGAATTGCTGTTGGCGGGCCTGCCTAAGTGGTTTCATGTTTGGGGCCTTCCATTTTACCTATATTCTAAGTAAATTAGTGTTAGTTTGTTATATTGCAGATGCAGATGACAATACTTTCTTCTAGTCTGTTTAGGTTGTAACTTGAGGCAGGGCTATCTCGTTCTATGTGTTTATATAGCACCCTAGCACAATAGGGCTTCAATCTCAGTAGGGATGTCAAGGGACTACTATAATTACTGCTACCACATATGTCATGTTTCTGGTGCTCTTCAGCATTGTTACCTCTTGTTGCTGGTATGAGCAAGTAGTAATTTATGATCTGTCTATCTCACTGAACACCCCAGTCTCTTTCCTTGTAGTCCAGAAAGTTAACACTGATAAAATGTAGATCTGCCAATTCACAGTTGGATGTGTTTGCCAATCCTAGCAGGATAGTTATGCTTTGTGCTTTTAAATTATTTAGACCTGCCAGATAAGTCTGAATCTGTTTCATCTTAGCCTTGTCTTTTACCCTATTTTTTCATCTTATAATATTTCCATTAGTCATCACGGGCATGCTTATGGGATAATACAGCTCCCTAATTCACCTTCTGGCACTGGAAATTATGCCTTGGGCCTTCCAAATAATTGAAAACTCTTTAGGGACTCCCCAGCTCCTCTAGACCAGCTCAGATGATTCCCCAGATAGTTGGAAAAACAAGAACACGCCCTTTCAGTTATAATATACATAGAGTTTCCAACAATCAGTGAGTACACTGGGGCAGCTTTTCTGCAGTTAGATCTAAATTTCAGGTAGAAAAATGACAGAGTCTTGTGCTTGGGAAAATATTTGAAATGTTCACACTGTTTAATAAACATGGATTTTCTGAAAACAAAAGTAAATACAAAAGTAATGTATGTAATGTTGAAGATTCACCATTATATGAGGGGAAACTTTGAAATACAGTGCATCTTTCATGTGTCTTCCATCATTTGTATTGTCACTTGTGCTCAGTATGAAAGATATTTACACTGAAGATGAAAGTATCTTTCCCTACCCATTCTGGGAGTTGTGGTGGATCACAACATGAGTCAACAATACGATGCTGTTTCAAAAAAACAAATGCAATTTTGGGTTGCAGTAACAAAGGCATAGAATGCAAGCAGAGCCGCCGAGAGCGGGTTCAGACCCAAGTGAAAAAAATTTGGGGGACCCCCCAGCAAGGGCAGAGGGCTGACAAGGGCGGGGGGGTGGAAGCCGGGCCATGGGCCCCCTTCCGGACCGCCGGGCCCCGGTAATTTGTACCGGCTTCCCCCCTTCTCGTCGGCCCTGAATGCAAGTCATGGGAGGTGATAGCACCATTCTATTTGGTGCTGGTTAGGCCTCAGCTGAAGTCCTGCATCCAATTTTGGTCACCGCTGAATAGCTAGGATATAAAAAAATTGGAAAGGATCTATAGGCAAGCAACAAAGATGATCAAAGGGACAGAATGCAAGCCATATGACCAAAGTCTGAAGGAACTGGGTATGTTTAATTTGGAAAAGTGGAGATTAAGGGGGGACATGATAGTGATCTTCGGATACTTGAAAGGCTGCCATAAAAAAGGCAAGGCAAGAGGCAAGATGGATTCAATCTACAGCATAGCAGATTTAGATTAAATCTCAGGAAAAACTTCATAACTATAAGAACAGCAGGACAATGTAACAAACTGCCTAGGGAAGTCATGGAAGCTCCTTCACTGGAGGTTTTCAAAAAGTGGCTGTATAGTCATCTGTCCTGGGTGGTTTAGACACAACAAATCCTGAATCTAGGCTGGGGGTTAGAGCAGATGATCTTAGCGGTCCCTTCTAACCCTATGATCCTAGGATTCTCCCTCTGAAGCCATTGCTAAATCTGTGACATCATATCAACAGAATTCCATGGCACTATATTGTGAAGTCATAGAAACATGATTCTGACTTCACTGCAGCATCAAGGAGAAGGTGAAGCTAGCTGTATATAGAGATGCCATATTAAACCAACATCTCAAATGAAACCAGGGGAAGGCCAGATCCTAGACTTCATTAAGACCCCTATGTCCCACTCTTGTGGTGTAAGAGAACCATGAAGCTGCTTGAACTAGGTAGCTGGCAATTCCTTTGGCACATAGGGCATGTTGCAGGTGACAAGAGGCATGTCAGCAGAGCTCTGACTAGTGTGTAATGGGCTCTTGAAGCGACTCTGGACTGCACCAAGTGCCATAGTGGCCCATGGCTGATCTAAAGACTGGGGAGCCCAAAAGTGGCATAAAGTCATTTCTGTCTCCCCCCATGACCTACACCTAGAGCAGCTTGGCTTGTCCCATGGGCTGCTGCTGGAAAGAGGAAAGTGGTAATGGAATAAACTCTTTTATCATTAATGCTCTGTCTTAAAAACATTGCCCCATTGTGTTGTGAGAATGCCTGTTTAAGGCACAGGCTTAGAAAAGCAAGGGAAGTCAGAGTCAGGGTATACACTAAGTGTTGTTATAAGCATTCTCTGATCAGCCCAGAAGAGGAAATTAAAATTCCCTGAAAGCGTTTTTTAGATACTACAGGAAGGTGTTTTATGAGTTGTGTGAAGAACTAGCTTATGTTCAGATCTACATGAGGTTTTAGAAACTAGTAACAAATGGGGAAACCTTGCCCTCTCCTTCACAGGCTTTGAAGGCCCCTAACTGCAGGAAAACAGTGGGCAGTCCCTGCCTGGCCTGGAGCCCAGCTTCCTTTGTGCTGTTATTAGGGTGACCAGATGTCCCGATTTTATAGGGACAGTCCCGATTTTTGGGTCTTTTTCTTATATAGGCTTCTATTACCCCCCGCCCCCATCCCGATTTTTCACATTTGCTATCTGGTCACCCTAGCTGTTATTCAGGGGTGGATAGGTGAGTATGTGGTAGGAGGAGAGCAGGGCTGGGTGATGCATACTTCTGCTGATCCCCTAGTTTTCTTGTCCCCTATGATGGAGAACTAGCAACTACAGAGAGGCTTCACTCCTCCTGCCTTGCACCTGGGCACTTCACCAGTGCTCAGCCGAGTAAGTCAGGCTGCATGCTGGGCACAGGATTTGAGCTTAAGGGCTACATTTACATCCCAAGCTGATTTACCCCAATTTATACCCATAGATTTCAGTGGCACTGTGTAGGGTGTAAATCAGGACAGAATCTGATCCCCACTATGTTTTATTAATTACAGCAACGCCTCCATCTCTCATGATACCATATGTTCTAGTCTTGAAAAACAGAACACCCTCAGAAACTAAAGCTCAAAAAGCAAGCTGGATTGAGGGCTTTCTATTTACATGCCACTTGGGCAATCGAGATTTTTCAGCACAGACGCAGTGTTCTGATGTATTGTACTAACTTTAGAATAAAGCGTACTGGAGTTGCTTTATTTTTCCCTTTATATATTTTAGTGTTCTAAAATCCAGCGCATTTTTCAAAAGAAAGAAAAAAATGATGGGGAGGGTTAAATTTAGAAGCAGAGTGTTTCATGTGCCTGGGGTCAGCGTAGCAGTCAAGTGCTGAGTATTTTTCCTGGATGGGATCCACAAAGGGACTTAGGCATTGCAATGCTGAACGCTGCAGTGCCTAACTTTTAAGCACCTAAAAGAATTGCAGGAACACCACCGCAATCCACAAAATGAGGCACCTGGGCCTTTATACAATGAATGGGGTGAGGCGGGTGCCTTAGAACATGTTCCACAAAGCCAGCATGCTAGGTGGGGAGTTGCCTACTCTAGCCACTGGGAGATGCTGACCATACAGGTGTTCTAAGTCCTGCCCCTCTTTCACAGATAGGTGCTTGAGTCTGAGCTACCAAGGACGGGAGGGTCTTTCTCCGCTTGTGATTCACAAACTAGGGGAAGATAGGCCTACAGCATGTGGGGCCTGAAATGAAACAGCCAGAGGAGGAGGAGGATCTCCCTTATAACTTTTAGCTTGGCATACAGGGAACTGCCCCAGGATGTGGGAGACCTGCCCCCCAAGGCAGAAAAGTAGGAGCATAGGGAATTTTTTCTACAAAATTTTACTTAGGTGCCAAATGAGTTTAGGTGTCTACATGGTTAGCAGTAGTTGAGCGGGAGTTTGGGCACTGCAGTGGTGTCTGAAAACAAGGCTTAGGCACCTAAGCCCCTAGATGGATCACAATCCTTGTATTTTTTTCCCCCTGTAGTATTGTAGCCAATCCACCCCAACAACTTCCCGGCCCTGCCTCACCCCAAGTTTGCCAACTTGGATAACTTTACCCACCTGTACTGATGGGGAACAACTGGGGCTTCTGCCCCTTTTAGCTCAGTTTTGTGTTAGACTGTGTGATTGGACCTCTCTAGGACCCTTTGATTGTCCTCAAGGTTGGAATCTTCCCCACTTCTTTTTACAGGCTGGTGCCTGAGAGAATGCTGGAGTGTTTTTGCTTTTCCACCATGAGCAGCAGCAGCATTTCAGCAAGCACTTCCAGGCAGAGAAGCTTGCCAGAGTAAAGTTTTACAAGCACAGTCTCCTTTCCACAGCATTTTTTCAAGTCTTTGGAGAGCAATACGTGGGTCTGCTGGATTTTGGAAAGGTGTATCAGCAAGAAGGGCTGCAAGGAACAATTCAGCTGAGTCACTTATGCTGCTTTCCCCCATTGGGATCAAGGGATTGTGGATGAGGAGCTACAGCTGTCTCCCACCCTTCCTTCCTCTGCCCTAGAATGGTTTCATGGAGTGCTGGTGAGTCATTGGGGACTTGCTAAGGGCATTTGGGGATTAATGAGGGTTGAGAGTAGCAAAGGATACTATTTTTCTTGGGTGGGCCAAGGGCATCAGCTTTCCATAGCCTTGGGGTCTGGTTAAAGGGTAAGGGTGACTGGGTAGAGACATGCTTTGTCAGAAGGAGTATGTATTTCCCCTGTTATTGGTTTTTTCATGTGTTATCTATTATTAAAGCTGTGGCCTTTGTGCCAGAGCATTAATTACTTGTGATATGTTTTCCTAGGTGCTTCCCTGGGCAAGTGATCTCAGCTGTAACTTGAGAGAACTCAGTATAACAGTGCTTATTCTTGTTGTGCACATGGCATGATTGGTGTTTAAGAGTCACCTGTGTTGACCTTTTCTGATTTTTGTTTGCAGCTGCATTCTTGTTTCTTGAGCCCACCAACAGAGCTGTAAAGGGCTCAGCTGTTCCCTATATATTATTATTATTATTATTATTGGTAATTGGGGTAGGTGGCATTGTGATTTACAAATGTCAACACTATGATTACATGACAACTTGTAAATATTAATTTGCAGGAATTAGCCTCTTACTTTTACAAACAGTGCCATTGTTCCTGAAAGGTTGATAGGTAAGACATATTTGGTTCTCCACATTATAGAGTGTGTGCCATAGTCACTGAGTCAAGTTCATTTCTCAGATGATTTCGCTGAAGCAAGCAGAATCACGTGAGAGGTGAATTTGGCCAATATAATTGCACAGAGACAGGTCCAAGCTACAAAATTTGGGTCTGAATCTGGATCCAAATTTCAACCCCCTAAACCTCAGGGTATTTGTATCTAGAAGATTTGTTTGACCCATTGGAGAGAAAGGGAATCGCTTAGATATTCATATCCAGGTTAGGATTCTGGAATGTGTACCTTGTCTTTTCCCCAACTTTGGCAATAGTGAGTTTCAGATCTTGGATTTTATTTTTACCTCCTTCTAGATGTTAATTAATATTATTTACCAAAGCAGCTCTTCCTTTTCATATACTTTAATCTATTGGGTATCTCTGTAGTGTAAAAGAGAATGATTGGTGTCTGAAAGCCCTTATCCTATCTGGACCTATTTTCCACCCACACTTTCCAGATGGGACTTTGCTTGTGGTCAGAAGGACAAGTCATCTGATTAAACAGCCTATCCTTCTACACGGAGAAAGAGAACAAAAAGGTGTGTGACAGCAACAGTCTGTAACCTCAAGATACTTTTGGACAGTTGTGTCATAAGCTCTGAGCATTGATGGGATGTATTTATGGTTTATAATGGCATTTAAAGTGAGGGGCTAGGAGTAGAATTGGAACTCTTGTAGGAGCTGCTGCTGTTCAGGAGTGCTGCGAAAGTGAGCAGTTTGAGGAAAGCTGGCCAGAAAGCTGCAGGGCAGGGATCCCTGACACAATTATACAGCAAGCTCATAAATCAAACTTATCTCATACAGATCACACTAAGCATGCTTAGATCACAATTTTCAAGGTGAATTATTTCAGCTGTTTAATTTTGTTTTTGTTGTATCCAATCATTTTAAGCAGAGATTTTGGTCTGAGGATTATGTATTGCCAAATGAAAACAAAACATCACCTTACAGGCTTTAGATGAGACAGAAACTTTCCATTTTATAAAACTGTGCTGGAAGAAATGTGTGTTGTTGTTGTTTTTTAACACTGTTGCTCATAAGCTAACAGACACAACTACAGTATTTCAAAGTTTATTGCTCTGGAGGGGCTGGGATAAAAGGCCATATGTTTCTAGTGTGGTCTCTTTTGACCAATAAATGTGATATTGCTTTGCTCATTCATATCTGAGAGCTTCAGATATATATAACCATTTCAATTTACTATGGAAACCTTAACACACCTTTATCCATGGAGGTACTTGCTTTGTTTCTATAATGCTAAAGTCTTCTTCCCTTCTTGGAATATTTGAAGAGGATTACTGGAGCTGGATAGCACTTCCTTTGAATGCTAAAGTCTACTAAACCTTCTTAAATATTCTGCATTGGGTATTATTCATTTAGTTTTTAATTATTAGCATTTATCTGTTTTTATATCTTTTTGCATATCACTCAGCCGTTCAAAGGAAGTATTCCCACACTGCTGGTCTGAAGAGCTTCTGTTTGAAGGCACAAGCAGCACGGGGAATCCTTCCATGTGCTGTTTGTAGCCAATCCAAATAGTTGGTGATTGGCTACTGTCAGTGTACATTAAATTGATATTATTTTGGAGCCTTTGTATTTGTGATCTTAAAATAATGAGCTCAAAGAGATTACTTCAGTCTTCCTAACAAATTAAGCTCACTTTGCTCTCTGTCTGTTATTGTACACTGTTTCTTCCTCCTTTCATGATTTTTTTTCTTTACAGATTCACCCTTTGATAACTGATGTTCTGGCCACATCTTATTTCCACATGAGCCTAAGGCTTTTGTGAGTGCAGTGGCAGGGCTTGTCCTGTAGAGGCTGCTAAAGAAATGAAGTGCAAAGCACTTGAACAGCATTGGTTGAACAATAGTCATTGAATAACTTATTTGATGAATTTTTTTGCAATATTTTTCAAATAAATTGCTCAGAATTTTCTCTCCTCCTCTTCCCCCATCTCCATTTCCCCATCTTCTAGAGCAGGGTGAATATACATGAATTTGACCAAAACAAACAAATATTTGGGACTATTTTGTTTATTTAGCCAGTTCTAGGTTTGAGCTTCAGTTGTATTTTAGACATTGATCATATCATTTCTGCACTGTGCCCAGGCATTGTTAAATCACAGAAAACCAAACCTTTGCCCAGACTCTAAATCTCCCCTTTACCAGTTCAGGCCATGCCCCCATTCAGCTTTGTAAGGGGTCTCACTCTTTTAATGTGAACATTTCTTTTGCTCCTGTTTGGTTTCAATTTACTCTAGCACTTATCTTCTACCTAGAGGGCTCAATTGTATAATTTGTGCACAGGGCATTGTGGCATTTTTGTCCTACACAGAGAGCGGGGCTGAGCTGCACCTCTACCAGAGGAGGAGGAGCACTAGAGAGATTGTGACTCAAGCAGGCACAATCACTCCCAGGTTTGCTTCATGAACATGGGAGTATGCAGTCTGCTTCACTTCCACAGGCCTGTGTGGAGAGGGAGGTACGGAGAGCATAGTCCCCACCCCACTCTTTGGGTGAATTGTTCCCCAAGGCAGGGAGCAGAAGTGCGAGGCCCTGCGCTCCCCAGAGCAAAGGGAACATAGGGATGACTTTTGTGGGAGGCCCTTGTACAAACATGCAAAAACGGCAAAGTTTCTTGCATTCCTTTCTTCCCCATCAGCCTGACAGCTGCACGTGGGCCATTGCAGTCCACGGGATAGTAATTTAGCACTTATTGCAAAATGTATGCAAAAGGAAAATAAATGGAAACATGGTATCAGGAATGAAAGAAAAATGTAGAAAGGATATAGTAGCTTGGAAGGTTGTGTTGAAATTTGTACTGTCTCCCCTTTCTTTGATTTACCCTATAAAAGCTTAAATTTAACTATTGATTGTCAAAAAGAGAATTAGATATATTTTATGTACCAGTTGCTAATTTTTCATTGGAGGAAAAATATTATGGCTGAGTCAAAATTATTCCACCTTGAAAGTGTGAAGCTGATGAGCACAATACACCAGAGTCAATGCTCAGTGGTAAAAACTACACCTCTACCCCTATATAATGCTGTCCTCGGGAGCCAAAAAATCTTACCGCATTATAGGTGAAACTGCGTTATATCGAACTTGCTTTGATCCGCCGGAGTGCACAGCCCCACCCCACCCGGAGTGCTGCATTACCGTGTTATATCCGAATTCATGTTGTATCTTGTTGCGTTATATCGGGGTAGAGGTGTATGTGAAAAGAACATACAATTACCTGAAACCTTGAGGACTGTGTTGTAGATTGTCTAAAATCCCTTAAAAGCAATATACTTTATATACTGATGAATGCTATTTAGTAAAGAAATACTAATCTATAGTCTAACCATCCAACCCACACCAAAATAACACAGATTCTATGTGTAGAGAGAAAAATGTGGAAAGCATAAATGAAGTGCTTATCGTCTTGTTTTCAAAGCCTGTTAACATTTTTATTCTAATTTACTTTTGCCAATTGTTTGATATTTGAAGTTGTGCAAAGAGCAATGAGTATAAAATTATTTTAACACCGGTGACTCCCAGTATGGATTTTTTTTTTTAAACTACGGTAATTTGTTTTTAAGTGAAGTGGGTCGCCGTGGAGAACCAAATGGCTCAGGAGATTCATAATGGGATGAACAGGCTTACACTTCTATAGCTAATCTGGCCAAGATAATTAGTGACCAAAAGTTTATTAATGATACCTGTTCTGTGGCCTACTGAAAATAAGTTGTTGATCTCAGCGCAGTTCTTAGTTTAGTTGCCTCCCACCCCCACCCTTGCTTTCTGTCTCATTAGAAAGAACGGGCCAAGAGACTGGACTGTTCACTTAAAACAGGGGTGGCCAACCTGAGCCTGAGAAGGAGCCAGAATTTTCCAATATACATCGCCAAAGAACCACAGTAATATGTCAGCAGCACCCCCTCTCCCCCCGCTCCCAGCACCTCCCGCCCACCGGCAGTCCCCCCTATCAGTGCCTCCCCCTCTGCATAGCAGGCTCAGGGGAGAGGGCGGAGTGGGGGCAGGGTCTGCGGCAGAGCCAAGAGTTGAGCAGTGAGCACCCCCAGCACATTGGAAAGTTGGCCCCTGTAGCTCCAGCCCCAGAGTGGTGCCTATGCAAGGAGCCGCATATTAACTTCTGAAGAGCTGCATGTGGCTCCGGAGCCACAGGTTGGCCACCCCTGACTTAAAGGTATTATTTCAAAGACAGGGCTGAGTCATATTGTTAGTCCAGTGTGGGAAAACCTGTTCTGCTGTGTATAATTAGAGGACTTCTGTCTTCTAGTGCTGTCTGCCCAGCACATTACGGGGGTCCTGTAATTTCCCTTAGGGCGAATGTCACCTTCTCTCTTACACAAAGGCAGATTTTGACCAGTGAACTGATGGAGGATGCCCTCAAGTCATGAAGTGCTACAGCATAATATCTTCACAACTAATAGTCCAACGTATGGGCTGCAGTAGTAGCTACTTCCTTTCTGTAGCCTGTGTGAAGGTCTCAGATAGAGTGATATCAGGCCAACCTCAAAGTCCCTTCTATGCCCATCTATTGTGAATCAGTGTAGTCATGGGGCACACAGGATACATAGGCTGCTCCATCCATGCTTCAGTTCCTCCTCCCTCAGTGTCCGAAGGGAGGTACATTTTTGTATCAGCCCTCCATGGGTGAGTACATTTCACCATTAATCTTAGCTAGTTTTAGAGCTGGTGGAAACTTGGTGTTTCCATTCCAGGGGAAATTCTGACATTTCAAAACTTCCTGCAAAACAAAAATTCTGAAAAAAATGTCTTTGATAAGGTCATTTCGATCTTTCCAAAAGTGCTTCCTTTTGACTTTTGTATTCTAATAGATCTAAGCTGGAATAATAAAACCAAAACTCAACCTTTGACTATATCAACTGAAGAAGTTCAGCATTATTGAAATAAAATGTGCTAATAATTTTTTGTTGAAAATTTAGACAAAATTGATATGAACCTATGATATGTTTCCATTTTGTGGCATCGGCATTTTCAAGTGGAAAACAGTTTCAGAAAATTTTCAACCAGCTCTAGTTTTTTGTTCATTTGTTTAAATGACACTGTCTTGCCTTAATAATGTATGTTCTCTTGCTTTCTCATGGCCAAAGTTATCAAATGGAGCAGTGTTCTGTGTGACAGCACGGCAACCTGTGATTAAACTACTTCACTTTTTATTTTACTGTACTTTAAATGGACCAGTTTTTAAAAACGTAAGCCTGGCTATCCTAAACAGCCACTGTGTAAAATGGTTATGAGGATGCAGCTAATCTGCAAAGAAAACTGAAAAACGAGAAACCCCATTCATATCCACAAACAAGGGCACAACTCTAAAAAGAGGACTCACAAATCTTCATATTAGACTGTTGTCATTACCATTGGCTTTGATTTCACATTGTTTATCAAGTTCATGATTGGGTATTTTTAGTACATGATCTTAACATTTGTTTGAGTGGGATTAAAAGGTGCTGAAGTAAACTATTTGACATATGCCAATAGAAAGGGGTAAAAATGATCTGAAAAATAGTGGGTACTTCTTCTGACTTTTAGGTCAGTGACTTAGTACTTTTTGTTTTTTTTTGTCTTAGTAACATGTAGCTCAGATTCCTTGTTCATACTACTCGTAACCTATTTCCATTATTATTTTGATCTCCCTATGGTATCTCAGCAGCCATTTCAGTTGTTTTATAACTTTCAGATAAGACATCACTTCAGTGGCATTTCTTAAAAGAGAAAATTGAAAATCAAGTGAAACACAAAAATGGCGATATTGGGTCAGACCAATGGTCCATCTAGCTCAGTATCCTGTCTTCCAACAGTGGCCAATGCCAGGTGCTTCAGAGGGAATGAACAGAACAGGACAATCATAAAGTGATCCATCCCCCGTCACCCATTCCCAGCTTCTGGCTAACAATTCAGGAAATATGTTGTTTGTGTTATTTTTGTTAGCTGGGTACACAGAGTGAATATAGCTTTTGAAAAGGCCAGATACTGATACCCTATTTCCATGAAGATTTCCACTGACTTCAATGAGAACATTCCTATCAGATTTAAAATTAAGCACATTATTAAGTGCTTTTCTGGATCAAAGTTACTGTGAGTGAGTTCAGAATCAGGCCCTTTGTATTTGGTGGTGACAGCAAGACATGTCTCTCCCAAAGATGCAGATTTGGTTCAGTATTGGTTAAGTCCCTTATACCTCTGTGAATACTGTATGCAATGACTGAAAGCTACCAGCTTCTGTTAGTAAGGAAGTGGCTTAGCAGTAGATCTTAGGCCTGGTCTACACTGGGGTGGGGGAGAGGGTCGATGTAAGATACGCAACTTCAGCTACGGGAATAGCGTAGCTGAAGTCAACGTAGCTTATTTCGACTTACCTCCCGTCCTCACGGCGCGGGATCAACGGCCGTGGCTCCCCCGTTGACTCCGCTACCGCCGCTCGCCCTGGTGGAGTTCTGGAGTCGACGGGAGTGCGTTCGGGGATCGATATATCACGTCTAGACGAAACGCGATATATCGATCCCTGATGGATCGATCACGACCGGCCGATCCAACGGGTAGTCTGGACGTACCCTTAGTGAATGATGAAAGGGGGTGGGGAGCAGAATTGATTGTAAAACTATAATACAATTCAAAAATGATCATCTGACCAGCCAACCTTAGTGGTGGACCATAAGAATAAAAATATGGATCTCTGCTGAAACTGTCTATTTTCTCTTCACAACATTCAAAAGACTGGAATTTGTTTCTAAGGCATAATCCTTGATGCACTCCATTGCAGTATGGGCTAAAAGTCTGGGGGGAAAGCTGTCTCCATCACAAACTGAAGGAAGAAAGTAAAATCCCAGCAGGAAAAAAATGATAACAGCTCTTACTTTGTGTTTCACTTGGACAGGCTTTGCAGGTCCTTCTGGTTCATCAACCAAACCTGGGTTAAAAGGTGGCAGTACTATCATTGCTGCTGCAACTGCCACTGCTCTGTCCAGGGTAATGTTCTGTGAAATAACACCTTTTGAGGAACAACACAGTGACAGTGCTGGCTGTTAACCTAAGAACGTCAATGATCTTTTGACCAGAACACAAAGCCTAGTTTCCTTCTCTCCTCCACTAAAGTATTTCCAGCATTTTGTCATTAAATTCATGGATGTATCTGACATACCTTACTATGCTCTTTTTCTGTTAGTCTAAATACTCTTCTATACACAGTTGCACGATCTCAAGCAAGTGGAGGTTCCCATTACTTCACATGCATAATGACAGATGTGCATGGTGAAACTGTCAATTGCATGTCAGTTGTAGCATAGTCTAGGGAATCTCTGAGGGCCAGATGCTACACAGAGTGCCAATGACTTCACATGACATTCTAACCATTGAAATCCTGCAGCCTTTTGTCCTCTGGTTAGCAAGTTGTGTCTTGCTCATCCTCAAAGTGAACCTATTCAGGAAAAATGCAACATTTACCTAGCGTAGAAATTGGAGAATCCACAGAGCATTTCTGTCAACTTTCTGTATAAGCTGCACCAACTGTTGACAATATGGTGTTCACTGAGCCTCTGATCTCTTAACTGATTTAAGCAAAGCTGCCAATTCATGCCATTCACCAAAAAAACTGTGTCTATGCATGTATACCCCATGTTTTATCTCCTTTGTACTACTATATGGTTACTAAATACTGATGATCCAACAATCCCAATCCAACTCTGGGCAGGTAATTTTTAGGTAGTGGTTTGGATGCTGAAGGCCAAAGATACAGATTTTTAGATACCAGGTAAGATGGGATACTCAAGCACCCAAGGGCACTGGGAGATTAACTAAGATTTTGAATCCTGCCTACTTTAACCTGAAAAGGGGTTTAGTAACAGATGTGAGTTAAAACTAGTAGAAAGGTGAAAGATATCGACACATAGAAGAAAGAAAAATGGTTTCTAAAGGGAGCTGGTTCAGAAACACTTGATGTGCCTAGATAACAAACTAGTATTTGGAAATTCTGAAACATGTGTGGTGCACACCATCAAATAGGGGATTTCTTAAATACAGTTGTATGCTAATTGCTCATTTTAGGCAGTGATTTGTCTGAAGCAGTAAGTGATCCTAGACCTTTCTGTCTTAGTAAGAAAAAAATAACTTGCTACTAAGATGCTGAGGAGTGTTAGTCACCAATTAGGGATTTTTCTAAACCCTGAATAGAAATGAATTCAATAAAAAAAGACATAATGACGGATTTATAAAAGTAACATTCCTTTATGTAATGGGTTTTCTATTCTAATGTTTCTTTACTATAATCCTTTAAAATTATGCAAAAAGTTATTATTTAAGTAATAGTAAAGAACTCATTAAAAGATTAATAGTTCTAGTTTACCAATTGGCTTACCAGATCACTTAATTATTTAGTTTATTAATTCTGTAAAATTCAGACTTACTTATGAAAATCACTGGAGTTCATGGTAAGGTTATAGTTCTACTAGCAATCACAGTCAAACAACTTCAAATAGGAATTTTGCAGCATTTATACTCTTCAAATGAAATAAAATATTTTTATTGGGTGTGAACCAACAAAGGAAATCCAGCCACAGAGCAATTTTAACAGTTTAATCTAGCTATTCAGCCCCAACCTTGTCCATTTAAAAAGACTGTGGAGGGCAGCTGTAAGGGGGGAGGGGGGAGCTCCAAAGATGAGCAAGAAAATAGCTTCCAGATTAAGCAATATGAAGAACTATTCTTTGGGGATCCTCACTTTCCATTTAAAAAAAATTCCTCTCATTAGGTGAATATCAGGTCTTTTATAGCTGCATATTTTATTTTATTTATTAAAAATTGTTACTGCAATAGCTTTGAGAGAAGCAACATATCATTATCAAAGGGTCCAAGTGCACAGCTGACAGCTCACATAAAATGAATATAATTTACACCATGCTAATGCCCTCACATTACTGACACATTTAATATATATGAATCTATACAATACAACATAGATACGTGATTAGATCTTCCAGTAGAATTAGTCTAAATATCCATCAGCTATTATTTAATCTTCACTAGTACTTGCCAGGGCAAGATGCTGTACAATATGACAATATTAACCTTCTTTTTCATATGTGAAGTTTTCCATTTACTTAGTAAGCCTGAGTGGAGAGCATCAATAGCTGGTCATTATGTACCATGTAAAATAATTTGATGCCTATGATGCATACAGGCTAAGTAAGGTTGTCTTAAATAATTTTTATTGTGGAATGGTTTCTTCCATTACAGACTCTATGCACTGTAAAATGGCAGGGGGGTGTAACAGTCACAAAGCAATGTATCTTGCTGCAGAGAATGCTTCAGTGTGGAGATCAACCTCTTTTAGCAGCTGCTTCTCTTAGCCATCTGTTTGAGTGGCATCTGCTTAGATATATGAGTGAGGCCTTAGTCCTAGTGCATACATACCAAGCAATTATGGGTTTCTAGGTTTCTAAGCTGTTCAGGCCCAAGCAATCCTGAAACCTTTTGTGAATAGATCCATTAAGGACAATTAGCCATGTAAGTACCATAGGATCAGGACCTACCAGTATAATTTTTTTCATGACGTTCCTATACTTTGACTGCACAGAATCAGTCTCAGGATATATTCCCTTACACTTGATCACGGCTATTGATACATACATGGTACAAAGTATACCTAACAGTGGAGTGAAGGTAGAGTGAGAGCGATTTAAGAAGTGGTGTATGAGAAGCAGTTTAACTCAGAGTCCCTGACACGCACTCATTTACATCCTCTTCCTTACACCTCCTCTACCAGCGTGAGACACAAGCAAAGGAGCTGTCTAGAAATTTAAGAAGGTCTGAGTTAAATAAGGGTAGGAATGCCCTTTATGCACTTTAAATTGCTAATTGTTAAGTGGGGGTGGTCTAAGGGGGTATAACTAAGTGTAAAAGGAGTCTAGCTAGTAGGAGGTAGTTTAACTTAAACCACTTTACTACAGTTCTGAACTTGGCCCAGAGTTTATAGGTATTTAGCAACATTTGTTAGGAGTTCATTGAAGAGCCAAGGTCATTTGAGAAGGGGGCAATATGGTATGAATAGGTCCAATTTTACTGGCAGCTAACAGAAAGTTAGTTACTTCTCTAGCTGCCAATGCTCAATATTTTTCCAAACATTTTCAATGACAATAAACTTTTAGAAAAAATTAGAGGGTTTACATGGGAGCAATACAGACCTAACCATCTTGAAAAACATTTAGAAATATTGTAACTCTACTCATTTTTAAAATATTGTAGTCTAATTACTTAAGATTTTACTGCTATCTTTGTCCTATTCATTAGATACTTTTATAAGGTAGTTTTATTGGTTAATTAGACACTGGTTTTCAGAATTCTTGCTATTTTTTATTTTGTCAGTTTAATAAAAACAAACTAACTCACTTGAGACTAGGTGTTTATGCAGTTCTACATGACTGTTGGTCTCAGATCAATTTCTAGTGCTTGAGCTCTTTTCCTGTGTATTGTATCTCTCTGACCTAGAATGTAAGATTTTTGCATCAGGGACTTTGGGCTATATCCACACAGGGGATTTAGGTGTTGTAATGCTGAGTATTGCAATGCCAAACTCCCGGGTGCCCTGTCCTCCTGTGGAATATATAGCCCCAACTTAGTAGCTTACTTTCTCATTTTTAGCATATAATTATAAAATAAATCAATTGGAATATAAACATTGTACTTACATTTCAGTGTACAGTATATAGAGCAGTATAAAGAAGTCATTGTCCGTATAAAATTTTAGTTTGTATTGACTTTGCTAGTGCTTTTTATGTAGCCTGCTGTAAAACTAGGCAAATATCTAGATGACTTGATGTAACCCCTGGAAGACCTTGGCGTATCCCCAGGGGTACACGTATTCCTGGGTGAGAACCACTGGCCTAAGCCAGCCAATAGGAAATGCAGAGGAGAGGGGCAAGGCCAAAGCCCCACCCTCAAAAGTAATTAGGTGCCTAAATCCAGGCTTGAGGAAAGTGTCTCCCTCAGGTTGAGATTCTCAGCAATGAACCCTCTCCTGGAGTTGGGTGCCTAAGCTGGATCAGCCCTTTCTCCTGAAAAGAGATATTCATTCCATTAGATCCGATAACCCAGTGGTTAGGACATCCTCCTGGAATGGGGGATACCTGTTTTCAAATCCCTTCTCTGCCTGATTTGGAACAAGGACTTCAACCCAGTTCTTCCATATTGTGGGAGAGTGTCCTAACCACCAAGGTATTGGGTGTTCTGTCTCTCTTGTTTGATAGAGGTGGTTGGAGAGATTTGGTGGAAAATGCCAATTTGTCAAAGCTGGAATTTTTTGTGAAAATGGTTCAATGTCAATGAATTTTTGTCAAATCACAGGCAAGATTCCATTGGTGCTCACTTACTGGATGATGATCCTGCTAAGGCACTGAGCAATTTGGTGGCATTCAGGAATTAGGCAGTTTTGCACATACATACTGGTAGAAACTTAGGCCCCTCAGGGTCTTTTCTATAAGAAATTTAGGCACCTTCAGGATTAGGCTGAAGCTGAGTGGGGATTTTGATGTCCTCGGTGGTACCTAAATGTTGGATTTAGGCACTGAAAGTGGCAGTTAGACACTGAAGTACTTTTGTGGGTCTTCCCCTTTTACATTTCTTTTCTTTTTTACTGTTTGTAAAACGTCATGCATAGTACACTTATGGTACTAGTAATAATGATAGAGACTTGGTACTGGAATGACATGGGCATTGCAAGCCAGGGTTGGAGTGTGTAGCAGAGTATCAAATCTTGTGCAGTACAGAACTGACTCTCAGACTTGTGCTATTCCCTACCTGTTCTAAGCATTAGTCTCCTGACCCTGCAGTCCTTGCATACCCCAAAGCCCTAAAGACTTCAGTGGCCATAAGGATGCATAAATACTGTACAATCAGACCTTAAATGCTCACAAGTTTTTAAAGACCGTGGGAAGTGCGTGTCACTTTACCTTTCAGATTGGAATATTTCAGATACAGTTTGCAAAGGGACTTTTAAGTTGTTTGCAGTTGCAGCTGGAGTTGTTTGGAGACTGGAACTAGGAAGGAAGTGTGACTCAATGCAGCTTCTAAATATGGGGCCACAGCTAATGTAAACTGGCATAGCTCAGTTGAATTTAATGGAGCTACACCAGCTCAATAAACCTCCCTCTGTGCTAACTTGATTATTTTGTTGTGACTTTATTTTATTTATTTTATTGGTGTGCTGGACCAATTAAAGTAATTGGGGTTACATTAAAAGGACTGACTTGGTCTAATGGATGTAAGGTAGCTTTGTACCAGTGGAGCAATAAACAATTGCCGTAATGCAGGGAGAATCTGACCCTGGAGCTCAGGGTTGCATAGTCTAGTTGGAATAATTAGTGATTTTCTGAAAAGTGTTTGGAACATTCACTGTGTCGTAAAACATTAACATTATGACGATGATGATTATGCATGGCAATACTTTATTAACATAGACCAGCACATCTTCCTGAATATGTTTACGAAGCAGGTCATTAGTGAAACTTGAAAATATAAAGATCTTAAGCCTGCCTACCCTTGAGGTACCCTCATACTCTATTTAACATTTTCACCTCATATTTGTCATCATTAAACAAACCTACTTGTTGTTCACCACTTATTTTCCCATATAACTATTCTATTCTATTTCCATCTAGCTCAATGGAATACAGATATTTGTGGAAACACCACAATGATTATTAATACAGCTAATAAGTAAGTACAACTCATCATCATCTACTAATCAATAGACTGTTATGCTAATACTTTTCTACTGAGAAGTCTGTTTTAGGAACATAGAAACTGCCATTCCAGATCAGCTCAGGGTTTTCTCTTCTCTGCTATCCTGCCTTCAGCTGTAGCTGATAGCAGATGCTTCAGAGAAATGACTGTCCAAAGGGAAAGTTTCTTCCTGACTCAAAGTAGTTTGTAATTAGAAACATGAGGATTTATATCACACATACATTTTATTGGGCTTAAAATCTTCACAGATCCAAATCCAACTGCAGGATTGGTGCCTTTGTATCTTTAAAAATATCTGAATTTTGAACACTTGTGTTCTGGAATGCTTAAAACAAGGGGAAATTGTGATCATCGAAGGAATAATTGGGTTACTCAGAGTATTCTAGGTTGAAGTCATGCTCCACCCCCTCTTACTTCCGGTTTAGTTAGTGTGTGGATTCCCCCTCTCTGTTTGTATACAGGTGAATAAAGCAGCACGTTCCCAGACTGCAGTACTGTAAATACAGTGTGTTTTTGTTCACTGAATGGTTTCTTTACCAAAATAAATCCAGCAATAACTAAAACCTTAAAAAAGAAATAGATGTATTTTCTCAGGCATTTTCCAGGCAAAGCGATTTTGATACAAGGGGATTTAGAGAACATTTCTACTGGAAAAAATAACTCAAGCAAAAATGCCTGCTGTTTTTATCATTTGAAAAATATCTGAAATATTTCCATTAATTTTAAAAATCCAATGATTCAAAATTACAAAATAATTATCTTTTGGGATCAATTTGCAGCCAATCATAATTCAGAATATTGTTCAGATAACCTGACATAAAAGAACTGTGGAGCCCTATGAGAGAGCATGCAGTGTCTTGAAAATATTAAGTATAGTGGACATATTCTGTTGTATCTAGTTTCCATCTTTATGTGATTTAATCAAATACCATGTTACTAACTCTGATACTGTGAGACCTTTTACCAGCTTGCTTTGATGTTTTCCTGTCAAGGGTTGACTAATAGTTTCAGCTCTCCAAAGAACAACATAACAAAGATAAGGCAAATGCCAGGAAATGTATTCATTAAATGGTCAAGAGAATGCCAAGGATAAGCTCCCTGTACGGCATGTTAGGAGAACATCAATATTTGAAAAAAGGAAGATGCTGCTTGGGTATAACATATTTGTGAAATCTGGAATAAGCATGTTTTAAGCAAGGCTTCTCTTTAATTATTGTCTGAGTTTCACATAAAGTCTGCTTCATCAACTGGATAAATATTTGACTGCTGTTCAGTAAATTGTATTAGTTTACTTTAACTGTATGCTCAGCCTTATTCAGGCATCCTACATTAGGCAATGTAGTGTGTAATGCATCTCTGCAGGTGACCAGAGCTATTCTCTGTATGAGGTAAATTAAAACTCATATTTTAAAAATTAAACATTCTTGCACTTCATGATTTCAATATTTAATTATAACCTGTGTCAGGGCCTAATCTCTGACTGAGACAGGCACGAAATTAATCAAAATTGAGGCAAAAGCTTAGCAATCCTTCTGCACTGTGAAAATAATGTGATTTCTTCACTCTCTGATTCTCATAGCCATTTTGTGATGCCAGTGACCAGGTAGTCAGGACTATGGTTGAAAGCTTGGTAAGTCAGCAAAACAATGATATAGTATGATGGTTACTTTGATGGAGAATTTAGAGATTCGGATTGTGGGATTTGAATGCACTCGACACTTTGTATGATCAGGTCCATAAAGTTAGGACATGGAAAATCTTTGCATCTTTAAAGGTTTTGGGAAATCCACTATAGGAAGAGATTGAAAAGAAAGTAGCTAAAGATGCTTTCTATCAACTTCAATGAGAGAAAGATTAGGCTACTAATACAGAAGAAGGTGATCAGTATTATCATTTCATACAAAAGTGAATATGCTGCAAAATTCTTTTCCAGAAGATTGCAACTATATTTTACTTTTCAATCTATGTCCAACCTTCTGAAATTGTGAAAAATAATTTACAATACATAATTTAGTGTTAAAAGTTGTTTTATGAATTGCTGGGATAATGTCTTAAATGCCAAAGGCTTTGTCTACATTAGCACTTTTGTCAGCAAAACTTTTGTCAGTCAGGGGTGTGAAAGAAACACCTCCCTGACCAACAAAAGTTTCATCGACAAAAGCGTTGGTGTGGACAGCTACTGCTGCTCATTGGGGGTGGTTTAATTATGCCAGCTGGAGAGCTCTCTCCCACCGGCATAGAGCGGCTACACTGGAGACCTTACAGCGGCGCAGCTGCAGCGGTACAGCTGTGATGCTGTAAGGTCCATAGTGTAGACATAGCCTGAGTGCAGTGAGGCAGAGTGGCCTCCCTCTGAGTTTGACGGGGAGGGACAGCCAGGGATGACTACGCTGAGGAGTTGGAAAGCCGTGTTATAATGTTTCCATCTCTCTGCTAAACACAATTTCTTTTTATAAAATGTTTTGTTCCCTTGAAATGTTGTTGGGGGCTATAACCATTCTTTTTAGATCAAACATCCAGGCAGTAGATCTTTTTATCGCCCTGGCGCTCTTTATTTGCTTTTCAGAAGCAGGGAGCTGAAAGTGGGTCTTGAAATCTCACAAGAGCCCCAGCTTTCTTGTGGGTTTGCATGGGTTGGAAACCCTGTGAGAATGGTGTTTATGTGAAAAACATATGTGGATTCAGTAAAGTTCATTTTTGCAGCCCTTTGTACTTCCTGAAATGAGTCATCCTTTAAAATGGAAACTGCAATGACAGGCAACTTTGGTAGAACCTCCCCTAAGCCTCCACCTAAAAGTTCCCCTGGACTTTTTTGACATAAACATATTATGGAGATGACATGCTTGAGCGTTGCATGAAAATAATAACTGTCTTTTATTGGTGCCCAAACTGATCAATTCATGAAGGAAGTTAGACATGAGAGAAGAAGCATCAGCTGATAATAGGACTGGCTGCTAGGGACTCCTTTAGTTCTAATTCCTGGTCAGGAACTGACTTCCTGTGATCTTGGGTAAGTCACATAACCCAACTGCTTTTGTTTTGCCTGTGTAAAATGAAGAATTGTGAATGCATGTTGCAGAGGAGTCTTGTGAGGATTTGTTAGTAAATTGCTTTAAAGATGAGAAATGCTAAATATTACTAAAATAGATATTGGGCAGTGAAGAAGTCCTTCACCAACCTACCTACTGGAAGAATGTCCCTTTATTGGTGGCTAATAGGCAAGTCCTGAGAATTGCTGAGCAGCCACTGCCTTCATTGATGGTCAAAGGAATTATTGATGCACAGAACATCCCTCTGTTGGCTCTGATAGAGGAAGAGAGTTAAGGAAATATGAGAGAGAAAGCTATTTTCAGAATGGAATTCCCCAGGGAGGATAAGCAAATCTGGCTTGAGCGAGACATCATGAGGGAGAGCACATGCTTGGATTCACATGGAGAAAAAGACCTAAGTTCCCCATTTATGTGAATCCTGCTACATTCCATCTTTGCTAGTACCTATCTTTGCATTATCTAAGACTATTAACAGTGCACCAGACGCCAGCTGTTTTGAACTTACCCCCATAAAGGATGAGTGAGACTTCAAAAGTGCCAAGTAACTGTACAAAGAGACATGTTATGTAATCATAGAATCATAGCATCATAGGATTGGAAGGGACCTCAAGAGGTCATCTAATCCAGTCCCCTGCAGTCATGGCAGGACTAAATATTATCTAGACCATCCCTGACAGGTGTTTGTCTAACCTGCTCTTAAAAATCTCCAATGATGGAGATTCCACAACCTCCCTAGACAATTTATGACAGTGCTTAACCATCCTGGTAGGAAGTTTTTCCTTATGTCCAACCTAAACCTCCCTTGCTCCAATTTAAGCCCATTGCTTCTTGTTCTATCCTCAGAGGTTAAGGAAAACAATTTTTCTCCCTCCACCTCATGACAACATATTGTATATTTGAAAACTGTTATGTCCCCCCTCAGTCTTCTCTTTTCCAGACTAAACAAATCAATTGTTTTGAATTTTCCCTCATAGGCCATGTTTTCTAGACCTTTAGTCATTTTTGTTGCTCTTCTCTGGACTTCCTCCGATTTGTCCACATCTTTTCTGAAATGTGGTGCCCAGAACTGGACACAATCCTCCAGTTGAGGCCTAATCAGCACAGAGTAGAGTGGAAGAATTACTTCTCATGTCTTGCTTACAACATTCCTGCTAATACATCCCAGAATGTTGTTTTCCTTTTTTTTTTTTTTTTGCAATAGTGTTACACTGTTGACTCATATTTAGCTTGTGATTCACTATGACACCCAGATCCCTTTCTGCAGTACTCCTTCCTAGACAGTCATTTCTCATTTCTCCAGTTTGTCCATATCATTTTGAATTTTAATCCTATCTTCCAAAGCACTTGCAACCTCTCCCAGCTTGGTATCATCCACAAACTTTATAATTGTATTCTCTGTGCCATTATCTAAATAATTGATGAAGGTATTGAAAAGAATCAGACCCAGAAGTGATCCCTGTGGGACCCCATCAATATGCCCTTCCAGCATGTTACCAGATTTGCCCGTTACTTTGGGGTACGCTCATTTATTAGGGCTACTTTTCGGGGGGGGGGGGTGTCGGTAATTCTATCAATGTACTTGCTTGTGTCATGTATGTTTTCATATGGAGCTCTACTTTTCCCTTCTGCAAGTCCCCTCCCAATGGAGCTATCCTGCAGGACCTGGGTTCCCCAGGCCTGGGTTCCTCCAGTCCCAGAACCAGATGAAAACACACACACATTAACAGAGCAAGTCTGAGTGGACCGGGTCAATCAGCACTCTTAAGCTGGCCCCTTATATGTCCCTGGACTCAGTGGACTGGGTCAAGAAGGATTTCCAAGCTGACACCCTTATATGTCCCTGGACTCAGTGGGCTAGGCCAAGCAGCATTTCCAAGCTGCTATCCTTATGTGCCACAGGTACCGCACCGGAATAGAGTAAGCCTGAGCAGGATGGGTCGAACAGCACTTCCAGGCTGCCACCCTCATATGCCCCTGGACTCAGCAGACTGGGTCGAGCAGCACTTCCAAGATGCCACCCTCATATGTCACAGGTTCAGCACGTCCCTATCCGCAATTACAATTGTTCTGGTAGCAACCCACTTGATGCGCTACAGGGATCTTTAGCTTAGGTAAGAGGAGCGTTGCTGCAGAGTAAATAGGGAAGCCAAAAAACACGAAAGAGTAAAGTTCAGAGAGAGAGAGAGAGGGAAGCAACCAGCTTAATCATAAAAGTTATTTATTGAATAATAGTGATAACCACACACGGAGAGCCTAAACAGACATAACAGTTACATTATAAAAGATTACAAAAGTCATATATAGAAAACTATACCTGATCAAATAAGTCAGGGTTAAAAAGTTATACCTGAGGTAGAAAAGAAAACGGAGAGAGAGAGAGAGAAAGATTGAGAGAGAGCTGGGGTCTCACCACTCTACGAAGCTTGAACTGGTTGGGTTCCCAGGTGATGGTGGTAGCTCAGGGTCCTGAGTGCTGGAGACAGGCAGAGCCCCCAGCACGATCAGTCAGGAGAAGGTGCAATCCCAGTGGAACTGATGCAGAGTTTGGATCCAGGCATCAGAACACTTACTTGAGTGTGAGTAGGGTTTTTTTTTGTAGGGAAACAACAATGGTTCAAGGGAGAACACTAGATTTGTTTATGGATAAACTGATGACTCAAGGGTTTTCTTTAGGCTAGACAATAGGAACTGATCATTCCTGGCTATAGGTGGTGTTCCTTCAAGGGAGTTCACAATGCAATTAGGCAGCTTCAGTATTTTGGATATCAATCAAGGATTCATTATTAGAATTGGTCTGATAACTGCTGAGCTGGGTGTGTGCAGGCATAGATTCATTAACATCTGGAGCAGAGATCCCCCCGGATGCAGTGCCTCCCTGCTTTTCTGGTCCCAGAGGTCCATGCGGTTCTTGCCTTGGAATCTCTGTTCTCCATTCTGTATGCTAATAGAAATGCCTCCCTGTCCCATCGTTGTTGCAGATGAGGCTAGGGGAGTTGCCTTAATCCTATCACCCTTGTCAGGAAGGGTTTAGGTGTGTCTCCCACCGCCTTTCTATTGCTTTCTGTAAGTCTTTCCTCTGATTGGTTTTGGTTCAAGCAGAGGCTGGGGGGGTGGCGTGTCCTTCATGAGTCAGACAGGCTGGATATCGTACCCTGGTTCCACAAGAACACAGAGCTGACTGGTATCAGTGAACTACTGATAACTACTCTCTGGGAATGGTTTTCCAACCAGTTATGCACCCATCCTCTAGTAGCACCATCTAGGTTGTATTTCCCTAGTTTGTTTATGAGAAGGTCATGTAAGACAGTATCAAAAGCCTTACTAAAGAAGTCGAGAGACACCACATCTACCGCTTCCCCCTCCCCACATCCACGAGGCTTGTTACCCTGTCCTATACATTGGAAAAGTAAATGTCCATGTATATTTATTTTTAATAATATTGGCCAATTTCCATTATGAAACGAACAATATGTCAGGACAGTCAATTTCTGAGATAAATATTTTAGGAAAGTTTTATCCGATTTTTTTGGTAAGTATCAGTAAACAAGAGCAGATATTCACTTGTACATCATTTGATTATGAAACATTTTGTTTGAACTATTGCACACTTTCCTACTTTGTTCAAATTTAGTTTGGTTTACTTAAGAATTAGCATTTTTTTTTTTTGCACTTCTGGTCTCAGGCTAAAATCAGGATATGACAGTCCCATAATATGTAACAATACAGCTGATTAAAATAAATTTGGAAAGTAAAAAATCCACCAGTTGAATTAATACCACCATGTGTGCCTCCCGGGGTTTTCTTGCAGGTCTGTCAAGTACTGACCTAGCTCAGCACCAACGCTTCTTAATTTATAAGTAGAAATGGGCCAAACCAGAAGACTGGATTTGAATCGTACATTATTCCCACACCCGAACTTTGGGGAGAGTTTAGGTCGGATCCAGTTTTGATCCCAGAAATGCTGTCTTATCTCTCTAATTATGTTCAACAGGAATCCCAATTCAGAACGGACCTGAACTTTGAGTAAGTTTGGATTGTGATGCAAATTTTGTGGCTCAAGATCCTTTCTACTTTCTGAGAACAGGCAACATCAGTCAGAGGTGTTTTAGCTGCAGGATGCCCACTCTCATAGCTGATAAGCATTACATAATCGTATTTGTCAAAATAACTAAAAATAAGTCATCATAAATGATGCAAAATATAACATAATTAGAATGACAAGTTGATTTCCCATATTCATAAAAGCAGGCTTGGTAAATGGCAAGTAGGAATTGTTATAAGGTTGTATAAGTTATTGAAAAATTGAACATTTTTCCTCCTTCTTTTTTGTACATTTCAGTAATCAATACCTTTTTTTACCACCATATATATGGAGAAACTCATGTTCCCAATATTTTCATCTCTAATAATGAAGTAAGGCGATTACAGTTTTAGGACTTCTATAACCCTTATTGCTCTAATGGTTTTCTAAATATTTTCATTATGTGATAGGAAATGGCTTTCTGCTCAGTATACCATACAAATCTGACCATGAAGTTACTTACTAGGGTAAGTGAAAGGTGTTGGTCTATGCTTTTATTGCCCTACTTATGGAGTGATTGCTAAACCTAATACTACCTTATAACCTCATGAATAAATCATGGAATCAGTCACTGTACTTATTAAAATGTGTGATTTTCAGTTTCCAACATTTCAACTTCTTTTGGTGACTGAAATATATAATTAGTAAATGGCAAGCAAACAAAATAATCAGAGCTGGTCTTTTTGACCCACAAAGCCAACAACTAAGGGTTGTTCTGAATTATGGGGGAAAGCTAATCTTATATAAATATAAAAAAGAGGAAGTTTCTAACGCCTCTTCCTAAAGGTTACTCATGTTCCCTTTGGCTTTAGGATGCATGAAACTTCATCCTTCTTAAACCTCATGCTTTAAGAACCTCGGTGTAGGAGATGTCCTGCCCAATTCACAACCATGGTGTGTGTTTTGCTCTTGTTGCTGCTGATGGGCTCTTGAAAGCTCTCTCCCGTGCCTGTAGAGCTTAAATTAATATTGCTGGCTATTCTGTATTCCAGAGTTGAATAATTGGAGAAAATAACCAGAGCAACAAAACTCATCTGAATCTACATAAGAGGTGATATAGACCTAGTGTCCCACAGACCCAAAGCCTATTTGGAAATCCATCCTTAGACTTTTTTTAAAACTTCTGTCGCCTATTCACAAGCCGCAGCACAAACTGGTAGGCTCCACTGTTGTGCACTAGACAATTCTGGTGGTGACTGGAAGATCGCTCCTTCCCATCCTCACCCTGTGAAATATAAAATGAATCAATTGCTGTGGGGGAGCTCCAAAAAAAATCATCTTCCTGATTCTCCCTAAAATTCATCCATTGAGTGCACAGTCCAGGAGTATGAGGCTGGGGGGCACTCTGTTGATCCTGCACTGTTTAGGTGCTTGTCGGTCTCATGGTGTATATTACAGCAGTTGTGTTGTCTCTTTGCCACAAAAGGATCCCCCTACACAAGGGTTATCCTCCCATGGCTGGTTACGCTGGCTTTCGGGCTTCTTTGCACAGCTGGATCAGAATCCTAATGTCCGTTCCGGGCGTAGTGGTATGATTCCTGAGAAGCTGATTACATTTCTTGAAAGCAGGTCAATGGTTTGCTTTGCAAGCCCATCCCCAAAAAGATAAGGCCAGCTCTGCACATTATTTTTGATTGCAAAGCGGAGACAAATTCATATTGGTATGTACTGGGCGCTAGAAACTCTGCTAAGCACTCTAAATAGGGAAATGGCAAATTCCATTTTTAATCAGTTGAAAGTCAATTTATTTGATTTACCTTAAAGGATGTGTAAACATCTTCATGGAAATAGGACCATAATGGGTCTTGTTTTAAAAGAATATGGGAACATTCATTTCTTTGAACTTGGAAGACATGCAACCCAACAAAATCTAGACTCGGTGTTTTTGACAGATGCTACCTGTTCCTCACAGATGATTTCTCCCCATGTCTAACTTGCCAAGTACAATTCCTTATTCATGTCCCACACTTTCTGCATTGTTTCCACATCAAATCCAATTCTGCTTCGGATTGCTTTTTGGATCTTAATATGTTTTATTGGGCATTTGCTTTCAGGCTCTTGACAACACACACACACAGATTAATATCTGAGGAATCCTAATGGTGTATCTTCCTAACTGAAAGTGCTTAAGTCAGATATCACAGGCAAGAAACTCAAAGCTCTGATGCCAGTGTTTGATTTTTTTCCCTCCCCTTTGCTTTTATTTTCGCTAGGAAGAACATCTATATTGATAGAACAGAGATACATGAAATTAAATCTGCACTTTGTTGATTCACCTTTTTGTTTCTGAAACTTCATTGCAAATTATACCTGTGACCAGTTTTTCCCCCCTACTCGGGGTGCTGCCTTGAACTGTGGTACCACTGAGCCCAACTGACCCATCAGCCTGGGCTCCCTTTCAGCCTGTAATGCTGTGACAAGCTGCAGACATGCTCCTGGTCTCAGACTTTCACCAGTACACAGGTAGGGACACACCCAGCTGCAGAAACACACAGACACTGAAATTAGCGCTGCGTGGGAAGGTTCAGCTAAGGAACTGCCCAGTAACTCAAGTGCACACACCCCTCTGGAGTGTAAACCCAAAATCGTACCGTCTTGTGCTGCACAGAGAACTGTACAGTGTAAGCTCATGAAAGTCACCCCCTCCCTCAGTGTGGAGAGGGATATACAACAGCTTTCTGCCCTGAGTTATGACTCCCACACACTGGTATTAGACCACGCTAAAACAAGTTTATTAACTGCAAAAGTTAGACTTTAAGTGATTATAAGGGATAGCAAACAGATCAAAGCAGATAACCTAGCAAATAAAACACAAACACAGTCGAAGCTTAATATACTAATGAAATTGGATATGAGCAGCAAATTCTCACCCTAAATGTTGTTCCAGGCAGTTTGCAGAGTCTTGAGGGCAAGCTGAACTTGCTTACAGCTTAAAACTCCAGATATTCCATTTACAGGCTAGACAACCCTCTAGCCTGGGTTCAGCCCTTCTCTCCTAGTTCAGTCTTTTGTTTCTCCTGGTATTTCCAGCCATCATCTTTCTTGGGTGGGGAGTCAGTGAAGAACAAACCACAATGATGTCACTCCCCTACCTTAAATAGTTTTTGCATATGGTGGGAATCCTTTGTCTCCCAGTTTGATTCCCACACCTAGTCAGTGGAAAAACACTAGTATTATCATGGAGTCCAGTACCAGGTGACTTGGTCACATGCTTCTGTAGGCAGGGCTGCCTGGGGGAGGGGGAGCAAGTGGTGCAATTTGCCCCAAGCCCCGGGTCCCACAGGGGCCCCCATGAGAATATAGTATTCTATCGTATTGCAACTTTTTTTTATGGAAGGGGCCCCCGAAATTGCTTTGCCTCAGGCCCTCTGAATCCTCTGGGCGGCCCTGCCTTAGGGCCACTGCAGCCATGACTCAGAGGCTGTTTGCAGTGTCCCCAGGAAGGCTCCCTGGTGGCAGATTAGCATCTTCTAAGACCTATTGTTCTCCCTAATGGCCCTTCCCAACCAGCCATCTAGATTGATTGCATTCTGTCTAGTGAGCGTTCCCCAAGTGTAAACACATTTGTAATAGATTCATAGACAATATTCCTAACTTCAGATACAAAAACGATACATGCATACAAATTGGATAATCATATTCAATAAATCATAACCTTTTCAATGATACCTCATATGCCTTCTCTTGCATAAAATACATCATAGTTATGCCATAGTCGTATCATAACAATATCTCTCTGAAGAATATGGGGGTGTAGTGTCACAATACCTATAGACAGAGTTTGACTTCTGTTCCCTTTCAGTCATTGTTTCTGCTCTCTAAATGCCTTTAAAACTTGTCACTGAAGGGCTGCTGATACATGGACAGAGAATGTAGTCAAAGCTTACATAGTTTAATACAAATATTTTCAAATGGGGTTGTGCTTATATGTAATATACACTCGCCAGTAGGATTGGGGGCTTATAACTACCCCTTCTTGGGTAACTATAGTATGGTATATAGGGACAAGTATAATTTTCTGTATAAATGGAGAAAACAAACCTGCTGGCAGTCTCTAGCTATATTCAGGTAATTGGAAAACCTTTTTAATTTAGATCATTTCAATTAAATTTTAATATTACATTAATATTTGGAGGGGCAGAGCCAGCATGAGAAGAAGGGAAATACGTGTTTCTGCGGCTTCTTCAATGCTACTGAAATTTGTCTAATGTAAAATATCTGTTGACAAGGGGACTGGATGACTCAGGGACTGGTAATGGTTTGTACAGCATTTCATCTCCAGGTCAGTAACGTCTGAAAGTTATAGGGTGACCTATCTAAAATGAATTGTCAATCTCTGGGATCAGATTCCTAGTATGCACACGTCTACATCACAAACCCACCATGGTTACTACCATTTGTACTGACTGCCGCCCTTATTGGCAGTGTCATTTAATGCACTCAGAAACTGAACTATTCTTTCATTCCTATTGGAGGGCTCTCCAATACAGAGTTAATACACATTGGTGGGGTTGTGCAGAAAAACTTGCATAGTCATTGTCTCTGTTGTACCTGCCATATGGATAAATAAAAGATCTCCATTTTCAAAGAAGTAATTCAGCACCTTTCTTAGACATTATGCGTAAAATCCTTTTGGCCCAAATAAAAGCTTGAGAGATGCTGATAGAATCTATAGGATTCTGCATATAGGCTACATGACGTGTGAGTGAGTGAGGAACAGAGCAGGATGTGCACTGGGGTTGAGATGGAAATAGGAGACAGACTTGTTGAAAGCCTCTGGGTAAGGATAAAAGGGGTAAAAAACAAGGGTATGTCATGGTAAGGGTCTACTACAGAGGTGGATGAGGCTTTTTATGAACAACTAACAAAATTCTCCAAAACACAGGATTTGGTGGTGATGGAGAATTTCAACTACACAGGTTATTCAACAAGTTCTTGGGATGTTTTGGAGACAATTTTTTTTATTTCAGAAGGTGGAGAAAGCTACGAGGGGAGAGACTGTTCTAAATTTTATTTTGACAAATAGGGAAGAAATGGTTGAGAATTTGAAAGGGGAAGGTAGCTTGGGTGAAAGTGATTATAAAATGGTAGATTTCATGATTCTAGGGAATGGTAGGAGGGAAAACAGTACAATAAAGATAATGGATTTCAAGAAGGCAGACTTTAGCAAACTCAGGGAGTTGGTAGGTAAGGTTCCCTGGATAGCAAACCTAAGGGGAAAAACGGTTCAAGAGAGTTGGCAGTTTTTCAAAGAGACATTTTTAAGGGCACCAGAGCAAACTATCTCACTGTGTAGGAAAGATAGGAAGTATCGGCAAGAGATGGCTTAACCAGGTAAGCCAATTATGGCTTAACCAAGAGATCTTCAATGATCTGAAACATTTTTCAGTCCTACAAAAAGTGGAAACTAGGTGAAATTACAAAGGATGAATATAAACAAATAACACAAGTATGTATGGACAAAATTAGAATGGCCAAGGCAAAAAACAAGATTAAATTAGCTAGAGACATAAAGAGTAACAAGAAAACATTCTACAAATACATTAGAAGCAAGACAAAGACCAAGGACAGGGTAGGCCTGTTACTTAATTAGGGGAGAAAAACAATAACAGAAAATATGGAAATGGCAGAAGTGCTAAATGACATTTTTGTTTGTTTTCACCAAAAAGGTTAGTAGCGATTGGATGTCTAACATGGAGAATGCCAGTGAAAATGAGAGAGGATCAGAGGCTAAAATAGGGAAAGAACAAGTTAAAAATTACTTAGATAAGTTAGATGTCTTTAAGTCACCAGGACCTGATGAAATACATCCTAGAATACTTAAGGAGCTGACTGAGGAGATATCTGAGCCATTAGCAATTATCTTCAAAAAGTCATGGAAGATGAGAGAGATTCCAGAGGATTGAAAAAGGGCAAATATAGTGCCAATCTATAAGAAGGGAAATAAGAATACCCGGGGAATTACAGACCAGTACCTGGAACGATAATGGAGCAAATAATTAAACAATCAATTTGCAAACACCTACAAGATTATAAGGTGATAAGTAACAGTCAGCATGGATTTGTCAAGACCAAAACATGTGAAACCAAACTAATAGCTTTCTTTGACAGGGGAACAAGTCTTGTGGATGGGGGGAATTGGTAGATGTGGTATATCTTGACTTTATTAAGGCTTTTGATACTGTCTCGCATGACCTTCTCATAAACAAACTAGGGAAATACAACCTACATGGAGCTACTATAAGTTGGGTGCATAACTGGTTCTAAAACTGTTCCCAGAGAGTAGTTATTAGTGGTTCACAGTCAAGCTAGACGAGCATATTGATTGGGGTCCTGCAGGGATCAGTTCTGATTCTGGTTCTGTTCAATATCTTTATCAATTATTTAGATAATGGCATAGAGAGTACACTTATAGCATTTGCAGATGATACCAAACTGGGAGGATAGGTCCATCAATAGCTATTATCCAGCATGGGCAGGGATGGTGTCCCTAGCCTCTTGTTTGCCAGAAGCTGGGAATGGGCGACAAGGGATGGATTACTTGATGATTACCTGCTCTGTTCATTCCCTCTGAAGCACCTGGCTTGGCCACTGTCACAAGAGAGGAGAGTGGGCTTGATGGATCTTTGTTCTAACCAAGTATGGCCATTCTTATATTCTTAAGTGCTTTGGAGGATAGGATAAACAGTCAAAATGATCTGGACAAACTGGAGAAATGGTCTGAAGTAAAGAGGATGAAATTCAGTAAGGACAAATGCAAAGTACTCTACTTAGCAAGGAACAGTCAGTTGCAAACATACAAATTGGGAAATGACTGAGTAGGAAGGAGTATTGCAGAAAGGGATCTAGGGTCATAGTGGATGCAGGGCCGGCTCCAGGCACCAGCTTAACAAGCAGGTGCTTGGGGCGGCCAAGGGAGAGGTGCGGCACCTGCGGCAATTCGGGGGCGGCAGGTCCCTCACTCCCTCTAGGAGCGAAGGACCTGCCGCCGATCGCGGCTTTTTTTTTTTTGCTTGGGGCGGCAGAAATGCTGGAGCCGGCCCTGAGTGGATCACAAGCTAAATATGAGTGTGCAGTGTAACACTATTGCAAAAAAAGCCAACATCATTCTGGGATGTATTAGCAGGAGTGTTGTAAGCAATACACAAGAAGAAATTCTTACGGTACTTATTAGGCCTCAACTGGAGTATTGTGTCCAGTTCTGGGTGCCACATTTCAGAAAAGATGTGGATGAATTGGAGAGAGTCCAGAGAAGAGCAACAAAAATGACTAAAGGTCTAGGATACATGACCTATGAGGGAAGATTCAAAAAATTGGAGTGAATGGTATTTAATCTGGAGAGGAGAAGACTGAGTGGGGGGACATAACCGTTTTCAAGTACACAAAATGTTGTTACAAGGAGGAGGGAGAAAAATTATTCTCATTAACCTCTGAGGATAGGACAAGAAGCAATGGGCTTAAATTGCAGCAAGGGAGGTTTAGGTTGGACATAAGGAAAACCTTCCTAGCAGGATGGTTAAGCACTGGAATAAATTGCCTAGGGAGGTTGTGGAATCTCCTTCATTGGAGATTTTTATGAGCAGCTTAGATGAACACCTGTCAGGGATGGTCTAGATAATACTTAGTCCTGCCATGAGTGTGGGAATCTGGGCTAGAAGACCTCTCAAAGTTGCTTCAAGTCCTATGATTCTATGATCACGTAAAGAGAGGCTACGAAATATGGCAACCAGAGTTCAGGGAGAACTGTACTTAAAAAAAAAATTCTGATCTAAAAGACTAAAGGCCTGTTTCACCAGTGCATTACTCCCTGAAATCAGTGGAGTTAAATGGTGTAAAACCTGAGTAACATAGTGATGAGTCAGGCCCAAAGGACAGTAGCAGCCACAAGAAAAGCAAAGGCAATACATTACATAAAAACGACACTGCATGCTATCTTTTCCAGACTTCAGCCAATACACACAGGCCAAAAGAAAACCTTTTAATGAAGAAATTATTGAAACAGCCAAGACTTTTCTTAGGAACATTCATGGTCAGATATATAGTATTCACAAGTATAATGTATTCCGGGAGATTGCATCATGCCAAATGACTTTTACCAAGTCACATGCCTGACCGCAGCACAGTTCTTCTTTGCCCTTGGTTCCAAGCTTTATTGTTTAAAAGTCATACCTATCTGTATGAACTTAACCTGTAGTGCCTATATTTTAAATTCCTCTGCCTTTATCATAATGAGAAAAAAACGTGTCATCTCCAAGTTCAACTTTTTCTCATATTCCATGGTCAAAAGGGCCAGAAATACATTTATCACAACACATCTTTATAACTGTTGTTACTCTTCACCTTCTCTTAACACTTCAATTTACACTCATTTTAGATAATAAGTACTAAAAATATGAATAATTGTGACAGAAAAAAGAGTATAAGAAGCTGTGGCCCCCTCAATCTCTAGCTCAGGATAGATTGAAATTTACACGGCAGAGATACTATGGCATGGGACAGAATCAAATTTTTCCTCAAACTTCTTCATTGTGAGAGCCACATTTGTGTCATTTGGGCTATCTCCCTTTGCAACACAGATATTGAATAATATCTCTGCAGCAAGTGCACCAATTACATATATAGAAAAGTGATTTTTTGGGGAAGTATTTAATGTTTAGCTGTTTAAATGCAATACAGCTCCTGGAAAAAAGGAGAAGCCAGTATCATGTGGCCAGTATGATGTGACCAGCCAGCTCTTTATGGAGCCTAGCTTGAGAACCTTTGGCCTAGACACATTGCAGAAGATAGATAACACTTACAGCGCGCATCACTAAAATATCAACATTTGCTAGACTATGGTAATTATATTGTCTGCAATATAACCTATTCTTGGAATGGTAAATACCGTGATAAAGGTCAAGACTGCAACTCAGAGAGTGTTCATTTAGGTGTGACAGTCCCTGTATCTAGCACTTTATTCTAGTCAAGATTTCTCAGTGATAGTACAGGGAAGTGTAAATGAGACCCCCTTGTGCCAGCTTGCCAACCTGTATCCCAGCAGCTATTCACGCCTACCTTAGGATTTTCTGCTGTGGGAGGATGTGTTTACTTTGTTGTGTGGGAATCTGTACATCCTTTGTCAGCATTGTTCTTTTGAGTGTGTGTGTGTGTGTGTGAAATTGATTTCCTTGCCCTTCCACTACCAGTGAAGGGGAGGTTGTGGCTGCTTCCTGATGCTACAACTTCTCCTGGCAGATTTTCTGTTGTTAGGGCCTCCATCTGGGTCAATGTCAGAAAAAGCTGGCTTAGACACTGGCTGAACCTGACCCTACATGTAATAAAGTACTGTGCAAAATCTATTTATTTTATCTAGTGGTTACAGCAGGGACATCTGGGTCCTAATGGTTTCCCTGGATTGCTATGTTATCTTAGGCAAGTGACTTCTTCCCTCTGCGCCTTAATTACCTCATCTGTAAAAGAAGGCTCGCAATGCCTAAGTATAAATTGTTATTACATGATGTCTTCATTTAAATACCCATTTTGTATGTAAGGGATATTTTATAAGGAAAGTTACTTTTTTATTTGTGTTTTGCTACTCTCTGACCTGCAACCTCTCTCTTGAATCTGAATATGGTAGGTTGTCTCCTATCTCTTAAAAGGTTATGTTTCTGACGTAGTCAGGAAGAATTAGTTCAAAAATTGGTTCAGAACCTTCATCTTTCTCAACAGAACCATTGTGAAGGATAGAAAAAGTTGAGTGAGCCCCTCTGACCCAGAACCAACCATCCATCTGCCCCCACTCAATACTAACAAAAGCAGTTTTCTTCATAGTGGCTCATGTACCTTCTACCATCCTCTGGTAGGTTACCTTCAAGGGAAGACTCTGGCATATTTATTAGGGCTGTTGATTAATTGCAGTTAACTCATGTGATTGATTTTTTTAATTAATCGTGATTAAAGAAATTAATCACAATTAATTGCAGTTTTAATCGCACTGTTAAACAATAGAGTACCAATTGAAATTTATTACATATTTTTGGATTTTTTTCCTACATTTTCAAATATATGTATTCTGTGTTGTAACCGAAATCGAAAGTGTACAGTGCTCACTTTGTTATTATTTTTATTACAAATATTTGCACTGTAAAAATGATAAACAAAAGAAATACTATTTTTCAGTTCACTCATATAAGTACTGTAGTGCAATCTCTTTATCCTGAAAGTACAACTTACAAATGTAGATTTTTTTGTTGTTACATAACTGCACTCAAAAACAAAATAATGTAAAACTTTAGAGCCTACAAGTCCACTCAGTTCTACTTGTTTAGCCAATCACTAAGAAAAACAAGTTTGTTTACATTTACAGGAGATATGCTGCCCGCTTCTTATTTACAATGTCACCAGAAAGTGAGAACAGGCATTCACATGGCAGTTTTGTAGCCAGCCAAGGTATTTACATGCCAGATATGCTAAACATTCGTGTGCCCCTTCATCCTTAGGCCACCATTCCAGAGGACATGCTTCCATGCTGATGACACTCGTTAAAAAAATAATGTGTTAAATAATTTGCGACTGAACTCCTTGGGGGAGAATTGTATGTCTCCGGCTCTGTTTTACTCGCATTCTACTATATATTTCATGTTATAGCAATCTCGGATGATGACCCAGCACATGTTGTTCATTTTAAGAACACATTTTCACTGCAGATTTGACAAAATGCAAAGAAGGTACGAATGTCAGATTTCTAAAAATAGCGACAGCACACGACCCAAGGTTTAAGAATCTGAAGTGCCTTCCAAAATCTGAGAGGGACGAGGTGTGGAACATGCTTTCAGAAGTCTTAAAAGAGCAGTATTCCGATGTGGAAACTACAGAACCCAAACCACCAAAAAAGGAAATCAACTTTCTGCTGGTGGCATCTGACTCAGATTATGAAAATGAACATGCATCGGACCATACTGCTTTGAATCGTTATTGAGCAGAACTCGTCATCAGCATGGACGCATGTCCTCTGGAATGGTGGTTGAAGCATGAAGGGATATATGAATCTTTAGCACATCTGGCATGTAAATACCTTGCGACTCTGGCTACAACAGTTCCATGTGAACGCCTGTTCTGACCTTCAGGTGATATTGTAAATAAGAAGTGTGCAGCATTATATCCTGGAAATGTAAACAAACTTGTTTGTCTTAGCCATTGGCTGAACAAGAAGAAGGACTGAGTAGACTTGTAGGCTCTAAAGTTTTACATTGTTTTGTTTTTGAATGCCGTTATTATTTGTATATAATTCTACATTTGTAAGTTCAACTTTCAAGATAGCTTGCACTACAGTACTGGTATTAAGCGAATTGAAAAATATTATTTCTTTTGTTTTTTACAGTATAAATATTTGTAATAAAAATAAATATAAAATGAGTACTGTACACTTTGTATTCTATGTTGTAATTTAAATAAATATTTTTGAAAATGTAGAAAACATCCAAAAATATTTAAATAAATGGTATTCTATTATTATTTAATTTTTTAATCATGTGATTAATCGCTATTAATTTTTTAATTGCTTGACAGCCCTCTATACTCCAGTTTCAGGTCTCTTTCATTGGGTCCTGCTGATGTCTGCAGTCCTCCCTCCATTCCCTAAGAACCACACATTTAACTGGAAAAGATCTCATGGACCCAGGTTTTTACAATTCTGTGTTGCATTTTGAGAGGCAAACAACAGGTGCTCTTTCAATTTTATAAAATTACAAGATTGAGACCCAGCAATGGGGTTTGTACACCAGACTGGTGATGGGGTTTAAGGGAAGGCTTCTGACTGTTCCATTAACATAACGTAACAACATTTTTCGCATGGCAGTGGGTGACCAATTGTGAAGACCTAACCTTGGATGAAGGAAGTAGGCTCTAAGATATCCCCTGAAAGCAAGGAGAACCCACAAGACGGAAGAAGCAGGACTCTAGGTCCCCCCAATAAGACAGTTCTGTGGGTGGAAGACCTCAAAGTTTCACTTTATAACAGTCAAATAATCATCTAAACTTTTGGGTGACTGGATGAAAGATTTTATTTTTTATTTTCCTGTTGCAGTTTGATATGTCTGCTTCTTTGGTAAATAACATCAGAGCTGATAAAATAAGTGATGAAAAATAAGTCTTTTCTGACCACCTGTTATACTGAAAATTACTTTTCTCCCCTCTTGAAACAATGTGTAATGTTATCTTGATGTCACATGGAGGGGCAGCAGTAGGTGGAATATGATAAACATGGCTGAGAACATGGCTAATTTCATTCTTTAATTTAGGCTTAGTTGCGACCCCTTATTGCGGAAACTGGCACACCCAGTGAGTAATCAGGGAAAGATGGTTTACCGTTCAGTTTATATCAGTATGGCTTATGCTGAGTAAATGTTAGATGTGCAGAGTATCGTCTAATTTTCTAGTTTTCCCTACAGGGGACTATATCCCTGTTAGGCGAACTCTGTTCCAGCCTAGCAATGGCTTGAACCTAACCTAGGGAATAAGTACACGTGAAATTGAGTAATTCCACAGAACCCAGAGCTTTTGACAATCAAATGGTTAACCCTTTCACAGATCTGTTTCTGCGAAATTAAATGAATGAGGGTATTGTAATGTAAAGAATATATGTTGGCTGAAGGACACCATGAGAGAGATTAGTTGGGGGCTAATAGTGATGAAATTTTAAAGTCTGAGTTAAAGATATTCCGTTGAATTCAATGATAAATGACAGTGAATGGACGAGAGGGATATTTCCACGATGAACTGTATTTCCCTAAAGAAAAATACGTGAGATCAGATTTTTAAAGAAGGAATATTATTTTATTATTATTATTATTATTGAAAAGGTTAGATTATATCATTTTTGAGAGCTCTGTTCTACTTAATGTAATAAAAATTGACATGAAGTGTTTTAAATTTGTTGATAATTCCATAGTATTCTGACTCACTTTATCTGAATATCTTAACATTCAATTTCACTTGCAGAAGGTACTCAAATATTATCCTGCTATATGGGCTACAAAAGGCTGGTAAATCCATAGATGTTCACGACCACTCATGCAGAAATGAAATATTTAACTACAGGGGTATCTTGTATTTGGGAAGATATTTGCTGACATTTCATTCTTTGATCCTTGTAGTCCATACAAAATGATTTGCACACAGGAAATATAAGTAAATGCTTTACAAATTGACTTTTTGAATATTTTTTTAATACTACTAATAAATTTTATCAACTGCTTTCTTCTCTGAAATGTTTCAAATGTTTTTTTATCAAGTAAAAGCACATTGCATTTATTAATCCTCTTAAAGGATTCCTCAGTCTTCCTCAACAAAAACAATAAGATGATATGGGTGTACATTTTTATAACAAGACATTCAAAAGCTGATGAGTATTAATTATAGCTATTAATTTAACTTTTGTTAAAAGAAAGATTAATTATAATGCTGTTATTATGAAACACCCCCTCCATAACTTTTAACTAAGTATAAACATTCAGAGACTAGTCACTGATTTTTATTTAGTTTGAGTGGTTATTAATATAGAAATCTTACTAATCTTCCTGCTTTAACATTTAGAACAAACTATGTGGTACACATTTCATAGAGTAAAAATGCAGCCTCATGGCATGCTAAATCACATTAAGAATCCATTGAAGTTGGGGGGTGGATGTCGAACTGTCAGGTTTTAGAAAGAGTTGAAAAATTGATATCAGATTTTCAGCCTATAAATTCAGATGGAAGAATTTAATCAGCCACTTTCCGTGTGCTTCGTTGACTATCAGAAGTTCTGTCTGTCATACAGATGTGGATGTGGATGTTTGATGTGTGTTTCCCAGCTCTACCTAATTGGATAACTATGGAACCAGTATTACAATAGACAGTAGTCAGAACTGTACACTGGGCAACAACCAAATTTGTGACTGGAAGATGTATATTTTTTCAGCATATTTTCTATGTCAACATAAAGGTAAGTATAGTACTCAAATGGCCTTATGACTAGATTGCATTTTAATGGTAGGGTTTGTATCAATATGATTATCATGTGAGAGAGATGATCTGTGGTACAAACAATGCTTTTTTTGAAAGCCTATAATAATTATTCCATTTATCAAAGTAGCCATTGCTTTGATTACGTGAGCCCTGAAAGAATGACAAATAGAATGGCTCTCAGAAAACTTGTAAGAAGTTAGTCTGACAATCTGGAAAAAAAATGTTTATACTGAAGTGAGGACTACATTTTGTTTTCAGTTACACCCTGGTAATCCACAAAGGAGTATATTTAGTCACTTTCACAGATTGGGAATGAGATCATTGCAAATATTATCACCATAAAGCACCTTCTGAGCCTGCCCCATGTACAGTATATGGGCTATGACATCATCCAATTTGGCATCATACTGTCCTTTACTATACTTGCAATAGTATTAGCATCACGTGTTCATTTTCTTGCCATTCTCACTGAACAAGATGGTTCACGATTGGAGCAGACACTGCTCAGCAAGAGCCATAAGTTGACAGAGCAAGTTGAATTGTAACATGCATGTAGCACACACTATATTGGTAAAATGTCTGTAACATCCATGGTCAGTGATATTGCTAATATCTATAGTCTCATTCCACTGTGCACACCATTTTGCCTCAGTTGAGTTGTTCACATGAGAATAAAGCTCATGCAGAGTGGCTCTTAGTGGAAGAGCAATGAAATTTTGAATAATTTGCTGGAGGGCTTAAAATATCGTGGTAAACTAAAATGACTGGTTTTAAAGTCTCCTGATCATGTTCTCAGTGCTGTAGTTTCATGACTAATTTAAAGTGGAATAATTTTGGACACAGTAGGGAGTCATATGACTGGTATTGACCTAATGCACCCCCTCCTTATACAACTGTGACAGTGAGTTGAAAGGACTCCAGGAAGGGGCCTGGTCCTTAGTAATAAAAAGTGCTATGACAATTGTCCATAGGTTGGGATGATGCAGCTAAATTCATGTCAAGTCTCCAGAGAGGTCACTTGGCCTTGTTTCTTTCAGATGCTGAGTGTACTATCACAATCCATACCTCTGTTACCTCGTGTGCAGACTACTGCAATGTGCTCAATATGGTATTTACTTTAAGTCAACCTGGAAAATAAAGCAGGTGTAGAATGCAACAACTCACATAGGAAGTGGAGTATATCAATGCCCTATGGTCCGCACTGGGTGCTTATTGATTTCTGGGTGGAATTTAAGGGTTTTGGTTTTGATCTATAAAATCCTGCCTGTTTGTAAGGGTGTTTCTCTCCTCATGGCATAATGCCAAAGCTGCAATCAATAGAGGTGCTTAAGCTGGAGCTCCTTGGTATAAAAGTGGGAACTGGTTTGTAGGTGTTCTCCAGGAGGGCCTGAATTGGTTAACCATGAGGGCACACTGCAAGACTTATCTCTTTACTTGGGCTTGGGAGAATGTGAGATGCAATGTGGGATGATGCTTGTTAGTGTGGTGGAGTAGTGTCAAAGTATTGTTTGGATTTTTTATCATTGGTTGATTATTTTCTGGTGTGGGGGAAGCAGCTAAGGGGTTCTGTTTTGTTTTCTATGTTGTCCTGTAGATTTAAATATATGTCAAAGGCAGATAGAGACTCATGATAGACATTCCCCTTTCCCCTCTTTTAGTTGTAAATATAAAGGAATTCACTGGAAATCTATAACATTCTAGACTCTTAACTGTATTGTCAATTGATAAAAATTGGGTGTGCCACATCTAAGATCAGTGTCAATGGTACTGTGCAATATGTTTTCTCATAAGATGTTGGTATGCAGCCCTCCCAAAACACAGATATATTTAGGCTGCCTAATAACTGAAATATATTTCCCCCTCAATAGCTTTAAAATGCTTCTCTCTTTAGCAAACATATCCTCAACCTCCAACAGATTATAACAGTTTTAAGGTTTCTCACATCTGGGTGCCAAAGTTGGTTGAATGTATTTATTTAATATCTTACCCACCATGAGAATACAGCATGGCAGAGGTTTGGGTTGTATACCCAACATTTTTTAAAAAATTAAAAGAAGTGCTTAATGCCACTTTAATCATGCATGACAGTAGAGAAAGGTATGGAAGGGCCATATATAGTAATAATCTAGAAACACATCTACTTTATTAGGACAGAAATGTTTAAGCTTAGCTTGACAAGGGGAGTGAAGAAATCAAGTTGAAGCATAGTTAGAAAAGGAGATATTGTTGCACTGAAATTCTTCACCTAGAAAACATCTTTAGAAGTTTTTATTAAGAAATTAGCACAATATTAGAGTACTTGAGTCACTTTAGGTTTGCAGATGACATTGTCATTTCTGCTGAAAGCCTTAAAGATCTTGAAACCCTAAAAGGAGAACTGAGCATGAAAAAACAAAAATAGTAGATTCGAGATAAATATGCAGGAGGCAAAAGTTGGTTTAGTAGATAATGTAAATAAAAAAGGGAACAAAATAGAAATAATGTACAGTTACATATACATACGATATGCATCTAATTATTGGCAGGGTTAGTAGCATAGCTTATTATTAAAGTGGCTTGACATTTCCCACTAAAAGAAAAAATTTTCATTTGCTTATAACTTTGCCAAATTTTAAACATCTAGTCTTGAAATTTTCTGTGCTGGTTGTCAGCCTTGGGCTGAATTTTTGGGAAAATTTCAAAATGGTTCAACCATTTCTGAGAATGAGGCTAGAGAAAAATAGATTTTATTTGTCTATGTTAAAAAATTCTGGTGTCTTTTTTTTTTTTTAAAGCTCTAGCACCTCCATGTTTTAAAGGAGGGACTGGAAATTTGGTATAACCTTTGTGTCAAGGATGTGTCTTTCACTGTTCCTGTGAAGATGCATTCAAATGTGGCCAAATTATAAACCTTTGAAAAATAAGTGTGCTTATGCTCAGTAGAGAGATACTTGGTAGATCTATGTAGCAAAATTCCCTGAAGGTTCCATGCACACTGGGCGTGCTCCAGCTGGAGCTGAACAGGGCTTTCCCAGTTATTGCACCTCTGGGCTTCTTCAGGTGAGGCCAGTGCACTTGAACTCTGAATAGGGAGTCTGTCACTCCTGTGTTCTCATGCCCCCCCATTCTGGGCTTATGCTACCTGGAGGAAGAAGTTGCCTGGGGGGAGAAGCAGACTGGGAGCTGAAGTCAGGGGAGACCTGTGCAACCTTAATTTGACCCCTTTGTGCAATATATTATGACACAGTCTCTAATTTCATGCACAGGCAACCTTAATTCTGGCGGTTCCTAATTTATGAGTGTTTGACTTTGCAATCTTAATAATGTTATTTTAATGGCGGGTTTTTGTGTGTGCAATTTTGTAGGTTTTAAAAAATGCAACTCAAACAAGAAAAGCTCCAGCATGTGGCATCATATTGACATCCTCATGGGTCAGCGGGCTTTGATGCTTTAGATCCACTGCACGGACCTTTGACACTTGAGCCAACACAGTAACTGATAATAATAGCAGGTTGCCATTTCTATGTAGACCAGCATTACAAAGGGTTGTGACACATGCTTTGCCGTTGCTTGTCACAGAGAGTTGCTGACAGCAGAGGAATGGTGAGACACAGGAATGTTGGGTTCCATTTCAGACTGTGACAGGGAGCATGTTCTAGTGATCAGAGACCCTTCTGCCTCATTCCCTATAATCTGCCCCTGTTCCAGTCCCCATCCCTAGCTCCTCATCCTAATCCCATTCTTCTCACATAGCCAGTGTAGCGTCGGTAGCATGTGGGGTTCCCCGTAGGGTGACCAAATCACCCAAGTCAAATATCGGGACGCGGGGGGGGGCGTGGCGGGGGGGGGCAAAAAACAAAAAAAACACCCTTCCTCCACAAGCGCTGGAGGGAGGTCCGGGAGACGCAGGGGAAGCGCGGGGCCAGGGTGAGTGAGAGTCCAGCCTGGCCCCAGTGCAGGCAGGACTCAGTCGGGCGGTAGGGAGAGTAGAGGTGCGGCCCGCGGCTGTTCTCCCGCCCTGGGCAGTGGGACTCGGAAGCAGCCGCTGCTGCAGCTCCCACTGTCGTGGGGGGAGGAAGCGGCCGATGGCCAAGCTCAGTGGCTGAGGCTACAGCTCTGGCGCCCGGGCCTGAACCCCCCCAGCCCAGGCCTGCTGCGGGGACCCAGCAGCGCACGCTGCGCCCAGCCCCTGGCCAGTTGCGTCTGGGCTGCTGCTCAGCTGGTGCTATCCTGCGGCGGCCCCGGAGTGGGGGCAGCAGGCTCCAGCCCCCCCCCGCCCCCCCGTCCCTCTCAGGTCCCGCAGGGGAATGAAGGGGCCTGGGCTGCCGATGCCTCCGCCCCGGGGCCGCTGTGGGATTGCACCAGCTGGGCAGCAGCCCAGACACGACTGGCCAGGGGCTGGGCGCAGCGTGCACGCTGCTGGGTCTTCGGGGGGGATCCGGATCCTCGGGGGGGATCCGGCCCGGGCGCCAGAGCCTCCGCCGCCGAGCTTGGCCCCTGCGGCAGTGGGAGCTGCAGCAGTGGCTGCTCCCGAGTCCCGCTGCCCAGGGGGGGAGAACAGCCGCCGCCTGGCCCCGTGGGCCGCCCCCCTCCTCTCCCTACCACCCAACTGAGTCCTGCCTGCACTGGGGCCAGGCTGGACTCTCACTCACCCTGGCCCTGCGCTTCCCCTGCTTCTCCGGGGCCTCCCTCCAGCGCTTGTGGAGGGAGGAGGAATGGTGAGCCTGGGGAAGAGGCGGGGATTCGGGGAGGGAGCCAATGGGGGGAGGAGGGGGCGGAGTCGGGGCGGGCACTTCCGGGCTCTGGAGCATTTCCTTGTTTGTCCAGTGTCCCGACCACACATCGGTCGGGATGCGGGACAAACAAGGAAATATCGGGACAGTCCCAATAAAATCGGGACGTCTGGTCACCCTAGTTCCCTGGGCTAGCTGTCTGAGTACTTACCTGCCCAGAGCCCTTGGGTACTCACCTGGAGGACTAGCCTGAGCTGCTGCCCGTGCTACCCTGGCTACACTGCTATTTTTAGATGTTTCTAATTTCTCCTCTGTAACCTTTGGATTCCTCACCCGTTATTTTTAGGTACATCTATGTGAGCTGGGAATCATATCTCTCAGATCAAATGTAGACATACCCTTTTGCCTCCTAGGAGAGTGCCTAACCACTTGGATAGCTTGTCTCTTTCAGTCTCTCCTTCTGAAGCTGTTTAGTTTGTATAACTAATTAAATATTGATTGGGCCAGAGACCGAGTGAATAATTCTGTAGCCTAGTGGTTAGGGCACTCTCCTGGGAGGTGGGAGAGCTAAATTCACATCCCTGCTCTACAGAGAAGGATTTAAACCTGGCTGAGTGCTCTAACCATTGGGCTAACGGTTATATAGGGGCACCTACTTTGGATCCTGTTGGGGCTTAGGCATGACTTAGGTGCCAAGCTGCAGGGTAGTGTCAAGATTTAAGCGAGTGTGTGTACCCCCAACCAGTGAAATTGTAGGTGCTCTGGGGACTTTACCAGCAGAAGTGTAGATGCCTAGGATTTTTATGCACTACTGGATTAGGTGACATCTGAGAAGAGGTTTTGTGAATGTCGTCGATGCCTAAATAATGGATTTATGTGCTTAAAGTGGCAGTTAGGCACCTAAATCCCTCTTATGAATCACACCCATTGTAGAAGAGCCAGGAATTGAACCTTACACCTGGATCTTCCAAATTCTAATGTAGTGCCTTAATCACAAAGCCATCTATCCTTTTGTAAAGCAATGTGAGCGTGGATGCTGTAATTAAATGTGGTGCACTAAAAGGGTGGAAAACTCCATTATTCAAACTCCTAATAACTTCATATTCAGATACTGTGACAGACCCAGACCAGTGGGGTACAGGAGTCTGGTAGAGGGCAAATATACTGGTCACTGGATGAGTAGTTTTCTATTCCCTGAGTGACCAGAGCAGGGGCTGCACTAGAGTAATCAGGAACCTGCTAGAACCAGTTAAAGCAGGCAGGCTAATTAGGACACCTGGAGCCAATTAAGAAGAATCTGCTACAATCAATTAAGGCAGGCTAATCAGGGCACTTGGGTTTTAAAAGGAGTTCACTTCAGTTTGTGGTGTGAGTGTGAGGAGCTGGGAGCAAGAGGCACAAGGAGCTGAGAGTGAGAGGGTGTACTGCTGGAGGACTGAGGAGCACAAGAGTTATCAGACACCAGGAGGAAGGTCCTGTGGTGAGAATAAGGAAGGTGTTTGGAGGAGGCCATGGGGAAGTAGCCCAGGGAGCTGTAGCTGTCATGCAGCTGTTACAGCTGCAGTCCACAGGGCCCTGGGCTGGAACCCGGAATAGAGGACGGGCCTGGGTTCCCCCCAAACCTCCCAATTGACCTGGACTGTGGGTTCTTCCAGAGGGGAAGGTCTCTGGGCTATTCCCCAACCCACATGGTGAATCTCTGAGGCAAGAAAATCCGTCAATAAGCTCAGGAGCCACCAAGATAGAGGAGGAACTTTGTCACAATACCAATATACTTTTACCACTTTTTAGCATCCTGCTACTCAAATAAAGATAGAGGAGGGTAATAAACAGAAAATGTTAGTTGTAGTGGGTTACAAGTCATCAAGACTTGGTCATTTGTATCCTGTTAAGTAATGTAGGAGAGTTTGTATAATTTATTTCTTTGCACATATTTCATTATTATAACTAATCATAAATAAGTTGCATTTTAATGATACAGGGTTGGAGAAAAAGAGGCTGTTAGTGTATAACAGAGCTGTATAATCATCAGGCTCTTATTTTTGTGAAGAATAAGTTACAGTAAGAGACTGTAGTTCATTTATCAAGATCCATTTAGATTTTATTCTGCATAAAATTGGAGATAGGCCTGAGGTTAGAAAATAGGATCTGAACCTCCACAGCTTGGAGGAAATCGGTATCCTGAGCCCAACTTCACACTTTGGGCCCATCTCTGAATGCAGTTGTACATACACTGTTTAAGATGCTTGTAATTCAAACAGCTTTCTTTAGAGGATCTTTAGTGCATTCATCCTTGCACAACAAAGTTCTTCATAAAAGCTGTTTCTTTCAAGCTTGATAGTTAAAGCACAACATGAATAGCTTTCACCATAGGAACGCACTGAAGCAGCTAAATCTCAGCTTAGTATCTTAGAAATAGCAGTCTCTTGGAACAGGGTTCCCTTAGCTCCCTTCAGAAGCAATTAACTGGTTGCAATACACCTGGAGCTTATTAATTCTGGAGAGGCCTTAAAGCTACAGTTCACATTTCACTGCAGTCTGGTAAGAAATCAAATAAAAGAGTGATTTTAAAAGTCAGGTAATGCTTATTCCATATTTCTGGCAAGCAAAATATTCTATAGAAGTTGCTTGCTTCCTTTGGCTAGAAAAACCCAATTTCCAGGCTGAGAACCTTCGTATCATATGAATATTTCATTTCCTTCCATTTAACTGTGTAAAACTGAACAACATATGCAGTATGTGATATTTTTAAAGGTTCTTTCATTTTTGCATTATATGATCTATGCAGCCATGTAAAGATCCATGGTCTCTACTCACAGAAATGTCCTGGGTGTAGATCAGGTCACTCAGCTTAATAAGGATTCTGTGGTGGGTGAATTCTAGCACCACAGTATGATGATAGGTGATAATTATATCTGATGATTCACATTCATTAAAACTGAAAGACACTTATATCCTTCTGTAAATATTGTCTTTTGGCTGCCACATTTCAGTCTGTTCTCAGTCCAAGGATGATTTGGGGAAAAGAGTAATAAAATTCTGTTTAATAACTGGTATGTGAAAAATGGTGGTGCTGGTATGATATAAAATCTCATCTGCTTTTTTGGACCTGATTATACCCCTCATAAAAATATCAGAACGGACATACTGGGTCAGACCAAAGGTCTATCTAGCCCAGTATCCTGTCTTCTGATAGTGGCCAATGCCGGATGCCCCAGAGGGGATGAACAGAGCATGTAATCATCAAGTGGTCCAAGCCTTGTCACCCATTCCCAGCTTCTGGCAAACCGAGGCTAGGCACATCACCCCTGCCCATCCTGGCTAATAGCCATCGATGGACCTATACTCCATGAATTTATCTAGTTCTTTTTTGAACCCTGTTACACTCTTGGCCTTCACATCCTCTGGGAAAGAGTTTCACAAGTTGACTGTGCGTTGTGTGAAGAAATACTTCCTTTTGTTTGTTTTAAACCTGCTGCCTATTAATTTCATTTGGTGGCCCGTAGTTCTTGTGCTATGAGAAGGAGTAAATAACACTGTCTTATTTACTTTCTCCACACCAGTAATGATTTTATAGACCTCTATCATATCTCCCCCCCCTTAGTTGTCTCTTTTCCAAGCTGAAAAGTCCCAGTTTTATTAATCTCTCCTCATACAGCAGCCGTTCCATACCCCTAATCATTTTTGTTGCCCTTTTATGAAACCTTCCCAAGTCCAATATATCTTTTTTTTGAGATGGGGCGACCACATCTGCACACAGCATACCATAGATTTATATAGAGGCAATATGATATTTTCTGTCCTATTATCTATCCCTTCCTTAATGATTCCCAACATTCTGTTCGCTTTTTTGACTGCCGCTGCACATTGAATGGATGTTTGCAGAGAACTATCTACAGTGACTCCAAGGTCTTTCTTGAGTGGTCCACAAGTTGGGGGTTCTCTACATGTGGATCTCCCGTCCTTCATATTGAAAGGTGGCTCAGGTCCATCTGGGGCCCTCTTTCTCTTTGCAACCACCCTGAATGATAGGGGGAGATTTCTGAGGAGTCCAGGTCCGTGTGCACAAAGAGCAAGTAAGGGGAGGACTGCGTGCAGACATGCCAAGAGACAGAAAATCTCACATGACTCTCATATGCTTGGCAGCCCTGTCACTCCTGCTCACATCACAGGTTTAAAAAAAAATCTCAAAAAATATGAATATGAAAATATGTGAGAGACTCCAAATAACATTTGGCCTAGGATAAGGAACTGTGGAATGGGAGCCAGGAAACCAAGGGTTCTGGTTTCATCTCTTTTACTGGCTGCTGTTAATTTTTCTGTGCAGTTCATAACCTTATTATCCTTACTCAACCAGGCAGTGTCATTGACCCATTTCACAAATGAGGTGACTAAGAACTAGCAAAAACTCACTTCAGACAGAGCTGGAAATAGAACCCAGGTTTCTAATATGATAGAGCCAAGTCTCAGAAACTTAGCTAGTCTGCCTTTCAAAGTGAATGTGCCAGATCTATATACTTGGCTGCGCTGTCTGTAACCACTAGACACACTCCCTTCTCAGAGCATGTAACTGAACTTAGAATTCCTGATCCCCAACATTTCACTGCTGTCCCATAAATATTATTATTATTTGTATTAACCTAGAAGCCCTACCCAGGAAATTATCGTTCCGGGTGCTGTACAAATAGAATAAAAAGATGGTCCCTGTTTCAAGGAGCGTATAAGAGACGACAGAAGCATAAAGATGAATGAGGGAGTTACAAACAACGAGACAATATTGGATAGTCAGTGCTATCAGCAGCCTAGCTGTTGTCAAGTTTTTTGTAGGCATCATGGCAAACAAGAGTTTTGACAAAGGATTTGAAGGAGAACAATGGAGTGGCTTTATGGATATTTACAGGGAGTTCCTCCCTGGCATGGGGGCAGTCTGGCACAAAGCACAAAGGTGCTTGTTTGAAACTTTAAGAAGTGGACAACGGAAGCTGGCCTCACTGGTTGATTGGAGGTGGGTGTTGACAGTGAATGAGAGAGGATAGATAGGGTGGGGATTGACTGTGAAGGGCCTTGAAAGTGAATACAAGCAGCTTATTTTTGTAACCCAATGGCAAAGTATGTGACATGGCTCCTTCTAGGGATTGCTCTACAGTTTTCTTCTGCTAACATTTACCCCTTCAGCTCAAGTTGAAGACATTTGCTGCTATGTGTCTGAAAGGCCCTGTATTAAAACCCTGTTGATGACCATGGAGTGAAAAATTAGTATGTGATCTAGTAATTAAGGACTACACAGGCATACACACCAGGGCAAAAAGTTAAGGCTAGACAGATAGTCTTAATTCTGGCAGGTCCTAATTTTTGAGGACTTGACTTGGCAATGTTAATATTCTTTGAATGTATTTCTTTGAAAGCCATTATGTATGGGCCCCTCTTAAATTGGCACTAATTGGGAGACTGGATTGCTTCACTACATTGCTAAAGACTCACAGCAGCCCCCAGTTGCTGAAAAGAGAGGGAAGTGGGAACCAGGTACCAGAAAGTTGACCCTGGCCTCTTGCAGCAGTACTGCCAACCTCAAGACATCAAAAATCATGAGTTGGACTCCACAAAAATCATGAGATTGGCCAAAAAAAATTGTGTGGTTTTTGATTTTTGAACTTCCCATGTCCAGTGTGTGGGTGTGGGTGTGAGAGAGAGAGAGAATTAGTGTTGCCCACTCTTCCAAATATAGTGGATAAAGTGATTTTTGGTCACTGCTGCAGGAGCTCTCACCCCCACATCTATCCATCCCCTGCCCTGTCCCCCTAGCACCCCAGCGGTTCAATCCCTACTCCCGTCAGATCTGCCCTCCCCCAACTCCCATTAGCCTCACCTCTGTTCCTCCTGGGGTTCTTCCCTCCCCTCTCTTCAGGGCTGGGGGGCTGCAGTGGATCCCTTCTCCTTCCCATGCTTGAGGAGGGGCAGCTTCATGGACTCTTCACCCCCTGTGTCCCTTCTCAGGACAGGTGCTGCAGTGGGGTGGGGAGGAGGAACACAGGCACTATCCTATATTTTTCTCACAGGAGCTGCCCACCCTGCTTCCCCCCTTTAGAATGGCAAATGGAAGGGAGAGAGACTGCTGGCTTCTGGTGGGGTTGAACTTTGTCATGGGGCTGGAGCTTCTTACATTCATTTGTTTAGGTGTTTTGGACAAGGTGCAGCTTTAATAATGAGCAAGAGCTTGCACCCAGGGCCGGTACAACCATTTAGGCAAACTAGGCTGCTGCCTAGGGTGCCTAGTGGTTGGGGGCGCCTAAAAGCCCTCTCAGGTGAGGAGGTGGAGTGAAGGTGAGCTGGGGCGGGGGGAAGGGGTACGGGGAGGGCCACCCACAGTAATTGGGGGGGGGGGGGTGCACAGGGGAACCGCTCCCAGGGTTAGCTGCCACAGAGGGGGGGGTCTCCCCAGGCGGGGTGGGGGGCTGGGTTAGCTGCCGCGGGGGGACGGGGCTAGCTGGGGGCAGGGCGCAAGGTGGAAGTTTCGCCTAGGGCGCAAAACTTCCTTGCACCGGCCCTGCTTGCACCATTGGCATGTGGCTATATTTAGAGTATTGTGCAATGCAGCACCTACTGTAGTTAAAAGAAATATAAATACATCAGGTTTAATTAGATAATTTTAGGGCATTTTTTGTCTGAGGTCATACTTTGGCCTAGGTAGAAAAATTCTGAGGTGGAAGTAGGCCAGGATACAGTTATTATCAAGTCAAAAGGAAACACCCACCATTCATTACAGTACTGCAGTGTCTAATGATTTTAGACACAGTGCAGTTAAAAGGCGTGTTAGTATTTTTATATTTCTTTAGAATTTGACCCGAAGCACACTGAAATCAATGGGAGTCTTTCTGCTACATTCAGTGGGTCTGGATCAGGTCCTTATTGATTTTTTTTTTTTTTCAAAATGTAGAGATAGAAGGTACCGTGATATGAGAAGTTCCCAATCTGGACTGTAAAATGCAATCCATATGTCTATATCTATATATCATCTAATACACAGCTATATAAAGGCTTCAGTCTTGCAATCGGATCTGTGTGAGCAGACCCTGGTGCTGCTTGGAGGAGTCCTATTGACTAGAGGCCAAAGTTCTGAAAAGTTAGTGTACAAAACATATCAGATCAGGCGTTGTAGGGAAAAAATACTATTTTTTTTTTCAATTGTTTGGGGAAGCAGAGATGACCATTACAAGAGAAAACTGAATATATTTTAACTACTTTGAGTCTGCAAGCACCTTAACAATTATGTGGAAACTGTAACTTTCTACAAGGTTAAAAGGGAGATTTCCTCACATTATCTGTCAATGACAAATAAATAAGAAATAAAATAAGAGCTGCTATATTTCAGTTAATGTTATAAACAGTGTGTATGTGCATTTACAGCTTTGAAGTGTGCTTTATTTTTAAGAAATAATCAATTTCCATTCTTATAAATGCATTTTGAAAAAATGTAAGTTCAAGACTAGATCCTATTACAGATCTGTAACTAACTCCATATTTACTACTGTAGCATTTTATTTGCTTTGTTTATGAACTATTCTGGAGAGCATCTGTCTCCCTCCACCTCCCCCACCCCTTCCAAAAAAAGTATTTTCTCTATCCTTGTGTCTTATAAAGCCTTTGGCAGGATATAAGAGCAGCTCTGGCTCCAGTCTCTATGAAAGCTGTTTTATGCAGTAAGAAGTTCTCTTTTTGCTTGCATTTTAGGGCTCATATCAGGTGAGAAAAGGGTGTGGTGGTAGGCTTTGAAGATTACTGCTTTCATTTTGTGTTCTGAATCACTGCATGCAATGTTTTGTGGTGATCTTAGTATTTGATCAAGTAAAATTGTTTTAGCACTTTTTCCAGAAAGGTCATTATGGCCCTGATGCTGCAATCTGATCCACATGGGAGTAATCATGCAGAGCCCAATTCACTTCAACTGAACTAAACTACAACTGTATGAAAACATACATCCCATGAATCTGAATGACACAGTAGAGGAAACAGCCAGCTCCCAAGTTATTTACAGCTTCTCATTAAGGTCAGGAGATTTCTTGAAAATCGGAGAAAAGTGAATATGGCAATATTTATCAAAAGGCTGAAAAGAACAATCCCAAGAAACACTAATCAATATTTACTTCAGTATCAGGTAAAACGGAAGGACATATACTAAGGGAATTGATCTATAAACATGTAAGTGACAATAAATTGAGAAACACTGGGCAGTACATAATTTAATTTTGAAAGATAAGACCATCACATTAGGCTCACCACATACATGCAAATTATTCAAAAAACAACAAAGTAAGCCCTCCAAATCCTAAATGTATTGTTTGACAGGGGTCACTTCTGGGGATATACTCCAAGCTTTCTTTGATAATATTTTACCTCCTTTTTCCTGAAAATAAGACAAAACTAAGTTTCCAAGGTTTCTTCTCATTGACTATGTAGCCCATAGTCATCATTCTAAATCTCTACCAGCAGTTCCCAGAGCTTTTCTGTCATAAACACTGGAGTGGCAGGAATACCTGTACCGAGGTTCTCTTTTCACCTAGCAGTTCCAATTACTTTAGCCTTAGACTGCTGCTTTGACAGCATCAGTTCTGAGCAATCCAGTAATACGATAGAGATTCTTAGATTAAAAAAAAAAACAGTTTATTAATTTTGATTTGGTGATTTCCTCAAAAACATTTGCAATGCTCATTGGTCATAATCATGGATGGATTTCATGATTTATGTTTCTTTCATCTCTTGTCAAGGGTTTCTTCTTAGAGGCCTGTCATAATAATTGATGCAATTTCTCTGGGTCTTCATTGTGAGATGAAGTTCTGTTTTTGTACCTATTTTGGGATTGTAACCATCTATTTTATAACAAAGGTACTTGGATTTTTAAAGGAATAAATAACTGTTGTCTGATATGTCTTTTTGCAGTTGTGATAGACAGTGCTTACATTTTACATATCTAGGTAATATTGTCAAGTACCTTCGGCAAAATCTCTGACATTTAGAGTGTGTCTAAGACAAATCCAGCAGGAACAATAATTGCTGACACAAACATTACAATTTACCAGTGCTTTTATCAGCAATTAATACTATTTATTTCTGATGTATTCCACATACTAAGAATAGAAAACACCAACTAATTCCATGGTAACATTTATTTATTGCAAAGGCTTTCGCCCTGTAAACATTTTCATGACCACTATACTTGTATAGATAAATTCCTGGGGTGAAATCCTAACCCACTGAAGTCACTGGCAAAACTCGTATTCACATCAGTGGGGTCAGGATTTCACCTTTAGACTGTTCACTCCTTTCTTTAAGATATCAGAAAAGTACTGATTCAATAAACAAATAAATATTAGAGGTTACAGTTTCACCTTTTGACTTAATCAAACATGCTCTGTAATAGCAATTTTTTGTACACTTTCACTTTGAACTTTATTTAAATTCCAATGCCAACAGCAGTGGAAATGCCAAAGGATGTGACTGTCTTTTAAGCATTTAAATGTGACTCCACAGTTCTCCTTGACTTAACAAGTTCATGATATTGTCCATTTTTAAGCATATATTTGTATGTTTAAAGAAGTCTGTATCCGTAACAAATTGTATTCATTTCTCATGAGCTAGTATATTGTTGATTAACACTCTTACATTCTATAATATTTTGATTACCATGTATATACATGGCAAAGATTATGGGTTGGAACATGGTGTCACCTATGTAAAATTTTTAATGGACACTACTCCCTTCTTTTAGGCATTCATCATTACTATAGATAAGGGCTAAATTTTCTATTCTAGTCCCTAGTTACAATAAATATATTTCTTCCAGAGATTTTTTTATCTATGTCAGATTATAGATACAAAAATTCTTCAAGCAGTAAATACTCTTTCAGGTGATCAAGATTATTATTATTATTATTATTACTATTTTTGCATGTAAATAAACAGACAGAAAACTGGAGCTTCCACTTGCTATCTATTCTAGCTATGCTATGGAACATGGTGTTTTATCTACATTTGAAATCAGTACTATTTTTCCTATCATTCACCTTAGATCTTATTCAGGATTCCAGGAATGTGAAAGAATGTTAATGTTGATCAGTAGAATACATTCTGTTAGCCATACTTCCTCTTGTGTTTATTATGTAAATAATAAATAATTTACACTTCCATAGCACCATCCATCAGGGGATCTGGGTACTTTACAAAATATTTATTTAAAATAAAATCCTAGCATATCTGTATGACAGTAATAATGCCTCTCTATCTTATGTACAAGGAACCTGAGACATAACGTTCCCAGACACTCCGTGGACACAACTGAGTGTTAAGAAAAGTGTAAAGTCTTCACGCACAATGTTAAGGTGAAATTTAAAAATTGCAGGCCATTTCAGCCTGCCTGGGGGTGGGTGGGTTGTGGGGAGGATGGTGACACTTGTCGTGGTTTACAGCCTATGGCTTCTCAATCCTCTCAGGCATTCAACAGTCTGGAGGACTTAATGATTCTGAAGATTCCTAAATGGCAAAGGGACTTCTTATTCCAAGCTATCGGAGCAAGCAATCCGTGTATGCTAAAGGGCCCAGAAAGTACATCTTTACCTGAAATGTGACTACCTCTCTGGAGTTCCTACTCAGGGAAAAGTTTGCAGCTATCAGCACCCAGAATTGGATCAAAATTCATGGAGGAATCAACATGTTCCACTAGCTTCCATGTGGATTACTGCCTACTTGTAAGCTACTGAAAGCTCTCTGCATTTGTGCAATTACCCCGGTGCAACTACGGCTTATGATAAAGCCTGTTTGGACTACATCTATCCATGGACTACATGCAAACACACCCAACATTGCACACACTTAATCATGTAAACATGGACTATATACTTTCCACAGGGACTGCCAGGATCCATCATAGGGAATGCATTGCCAACACCCCATCCCACCCCCAGCATATGTTGGTAACAAAGAACTGCAAAGCCCTGCTCATCCCTGGCATGTTTGTGGACTGCATACAACCCAGGGAGTATTTTGGAGAGTTAATCTGTCACCTGTGCACTACATTCCCCCCACCTCCCAGCACAGTTTACAGGAGGCTTAGTAGGCTCTGGTGTGGCTGATTTGTACAGTGTGGTGCAGTGCAAGGGAAGGGAATATAAAGCTCTTGCTTTCAACACCCAGGCATATCTTTGTACCTATGTGCAAGTATCTGGTAAAAATTATAACTACTTGTTTAACTGTGTTTTGCACTTCCCTGTATTCATTTTGAATTCCATGTCATGGTAATGGTGGTGGTAGGTTAGAGAGGCCAAGGTGCTGGCGTGCATTCCACCATTAGCTGATACATGCTGCTGCCTGGGACTTGTAATAATAATCGCATTGGGTGATAACCCAGAAATCCCTCCCATTCATATATTAATAACAAAAAATAGGGAGACAGAAACTTACCAGGCTCCGGGACTACATCTGGCTTCTTTGTTTCTGCTGCCAGTTCTGCGGCTGGCTGCTGCTCTGTGGGGTCATCAAACAGCTCTTCTGACTATGGATCCAGGATGTCCTGTAGCTGCTCTGGTGACAAAGTCTCTTTAGGGACTAGCAAGAGCACCAGAGTCATTTCACTAGTCTGATCCTGCTGCTGCCAGCTCCCCTCTGGTGCTGTATTAGATTCGGGGCTCAGAAAGTCGCCATCCCAGTTGATCAGGTTATTGTGAACAGTTGGGCGCTCAGTACTCTGCACAATTCCCAGCACACTGTCAAAGTCCTTGTAAAAGAGCCAAGATGATGGGGAGTTCCCAGAGGTGTGGTTCTCATCCCTGGCTTTCTGATAGTTGCTCTTGAGCTGATTAAGCTGCTATCTGCATTGGTTGCCAGTCTGTTGAATCCCCAACACTGACAGCTTCTCTGCTATTTCTCAATACATGGTGTCATTTCTGATACTCTCACCAAAGTCGAACATCTTGCTCGCTTTGCGCCAGAGATTTACCAGAACCTGACTGTGGCCCTGTGACCAGGTAGCAGTGTGCTTGGCAAAGGATGACTTCTTGTTGCTGGCCATAGCTAATGCAGCAGACGTCTCACTCTGTTTGCAGTTCAGGGGTCAGAATAAAATGCAAGGGTTAAATGCCAAGCGGCTGTACATGACAAAGGGTTGCTTGTGTTTCCTGGGAGTTGACTGGCTAGACTTAGGACAGAAAGGCCAAGGAACACAGGGATTGTGGGATAGTGTTGGCAGACTCTCAGGACACAGGTCTGGGGACCCAGGCCTCAGCTGTTTCCACACTGAAAAATGATGGAATTTGGACCCAAGTCCCAGTGGCACTCAGCTTCAGACATATACCCTTGGCCAGATCCTGGGAGCCCGGTCCTGAGGGCTTAAAGGCCTGAGTCTGACAGATTTGTGTTTGGACAGAAGGGAGATTTGGGCTCGAATCTAAGTTTGAACCCAGGCTTACATTCCAATGTAGACGTATGCAAAGAAGCTAAATGTTTTGCCCAAGATCACAACAAACAAAGAATATAACCCAGATCTCCTGACTCCCCGTCCTGTTTTATAACTCCCAGGACTAGTCATCTCCTACAAAAGTACATATACTTTTATTCAACATAGAGATTTACAGGTCTGTTTGGGCCAGTCTTGCATCTTTAGGAACTAAATGAAAAATGCACCATCCAGGATTCAGTATTTGTATGCTTACAATCAGTGGGTCTTCAATGACTTGTTTATTAGTAAAATTACTATTTTTGCTTCTTTTAAAGCGAATAGTATGTTGTTTTGGTGTGTCTGTCTTCTATTTGTTGTTTATTTTGTTTCACTAGCTCATAGATTGAAGACTGCTGTGCTAGGCGCTGTATAAGCACATAGTAACTGGAGAGCTGGCAGTCTAAATAGACAAGACAGAGATTAGGTGAGAGGAAAAGAAGTAGAATATCCCAGTTCACAGATGTGGATCTGAGGCACAGAGAGGATAAAAAACTTCCCCAAGATCACACAGTAAGCCTATAACAGAGCTGAGACTTGAACCCAGATCTCTCCAAGCCCAGTCCAACACATTAACTACAAGAGACTCCTTTCCCCTATACTCTAGCTATTACTGATGTCCTATGAGAACTCTCAAAGGCTTTTTTCTTTTTCTGTGAAATCATGGCGAGGAAACACCACATCTATATGCATTGCTACCGACCTCTGACTGTTTGAATACCAGTGACTGTCTTTGATGGGAGATGAGAGCTATTAAATAAATAAGGAATAATAAAATAACATTAATCAGAGGATCCTAATTGTTTGATGCATTCTAGTGTTCAAAGACGATCATCTGCTGTCTACAAAGGGGGCTGGGAACTTACATCAGCACAGCTACATCAGCAGCGCTGCAGCTGTGCCTCTGTAGGGGTTTGTGTAGACATACCCAGGGACACTGAAAAGCATTTGAAATGGCAGTGAGGTTTAAGTGACATTTGTGCCTCATAGCCTGTGCTAGTTACAATTCTTTTGGAATCCTACCAGAGAAGCACAAGTAGCTGACTGAGACTACAAATGCTGCAGGTTACAGGAGCATGGATCAGCCACTGAGAATATCCTATTGCACGTCTGGCTAGGATCCTTCAGATTCTAAGCCAAATGTTAAACACACTCTAAATGACTGACTTAACACTAAATTGCTCTCTGGCAGTTCTCCTAATATGGAGAGCCATTACTCCTGAGAGTGCTTAAAGCCATCGTATTATCCAAACTTCCGTTTTCAGACTTTGTGTTACCCAATTAAATATATAACTGTGTGTCTCTACCTCTACACATGTTTCAGAGTAGCAGCCGTGTTCGACAGCTCCCACCTTTTCATGCTCTCTATATGTGTATATATATCTCCTCAATATACGTTCCATTCTATGCATCCGAAGAAGTGGGCTGTAGCTCACGAAAGCTTATGCTCAAATAAATTTGTTAGTCTCTAAGGTGCCACAAGTACTCCTGTTCTTTTTACCTCCACACAGTGTTACTACTATATTTGGATATGACCGTATTCCCAGCTATTGAACATACTGTAGTGTTGTAATTCCCCTCTTTTATCATTATACTTAACAGCTTTCTGAATATCTGCTATCCTATTTAACATAATGTTGTCCCATAGTGTTGTTCCAACTCTCTCTTTAATGTCCCATCCTACTTCATTGCCTGTGATGTTCTGTATCTTGTTCTGTGTGCGTTCCATACCTTATTTCTCTCTGGTAATGTGAAGCAAGAGATGTGAGGTTCAGAGAGCTTTTCATTCCTATTTAAGTCAATAGAGTTGAGAGTGCTCTAGCAACTAAAAGGCTCAGACCTCTACTCTGTTACTTTTCCTTCTTAACATTCCCCATTTTTCACTGTCTAATATACGGTAAGATCCTAACTGCTTCATTGTTTGTTGTGCTTCCGGGGTGAAGATCGGGTTCCTAGCAGTCACCTAGTCATGTATCCAAAGTCTTTTAGCTTTGCAAGCTAGTTACTTTTCACAACTCTCCTGTGACGTAGATAAGTATTATCTCCATTTTTTAAAAACAGTTCAGAGACAGAAGTGAGTGAATGATTTATTTGAGGTGGTGTCACAGGAGGAAGTAGAACTCAGTCATTCCTGGGTCCCAGTCTTTTTTGTGTAGGTCACCCCCCTCTCTGATTCAGTGTATGAAATGAGCTATTAACACCTACACAAACTTCCCCACTAGATTACAAACATCTAAGGCGAGTCCAGTGCTAAGCATAAAATCTTTGACAAGGTACCTTAAGTGTGGTAAAAGTCATAGGTTGGTCAGTAGGTTTGTTTCTAGTTCATTCTGGAGTTTTGTAATCTCTTGCCTGTCCTTTTCTGTTTAGCTTTCAGTTTACTTAGTTACATAATTATTGCATCTACTTAAAGATCAGTCAAAAATTAAAATTATATTTTGCTGGAGATGAGATGTAAACAAATGTTTGATCTTGCCCGGCCATTTTTCTTATATCTTTTGCCAAGATTCATAAAAGGAGATTATGTTTTAAAATCTGCATTGTATAATTCATAAATATTTCAAGGTGTCTGCAGACCTGGGTTAATGGCTATCATATCTGAGGAAACTAAAAAGGTGGCTGTCTACCCACTGGAATGTACAATCTAATCATGTTCAATGCATATGTAAGTTTTTAACTTATACTAGCCCTTTCCTTTCCCATTTTTTACTTATCTTGAAAATAAACTAAAATAAATAATAGAAGAAAGAAGAAAAAGAAAAATGGCATAGTCCTACCAGATGCTAAAATCTAAGCCAAATGCAAAATATAGATTTTGTTTTAATACCTCTTAACACATGCTCATTAAATTATTATTTTATGAAAGTATTGTAGATACAAATGTAGTCCTTATATATTTTTATAGGATCTGGTAATTGGGATTACTATGTGAGTAGATGTTAGTTGCCCATTAGAAGGTGAATCAGATAGTGTATTTTATGCTGAAGCAGTCTGATACATGTTTAGAAAAGCTGATACTTTTGATGTGAAGAAAATCAACCACATAATACACTTGCAGCATTCTTCTCAAGAGTCTCAATGCAAACGAACACGTACTGCCTCAAAGAAGCAATGTATGTCAAGAGGAATAAACACTCAGTAAACCAGACATGCATTTTATCAATACTCTAAATACTGAAAACACATTCAACAAAATACTGGTAAAAGGTATGACAGCAAACTTTGTAACAGTTACATTTTAGATAAGAGACTCTTCTATGAAGTTGTATCCACTGACTCTAGCATAAATATTAATAGCACCAACTACATCGTGCTATTGCTGAGACAAATACCATTCTTGGAAAAAGATGATCATTTTATAAAAACATGCCTGACTGTACCCACTCATTATAGCAATATTTTTAATTAAAATGTTTATCTCTTCATGCATATGCAAGAACATTGTTGTCCTGCATGTCTTATAATTGTGGATTTCTTACAGGTGTTTTATTATAGACTACAATAAAGCTGTTGCTATATAAATGCAAAGGGTTGTTATATTATTGCTGAGCTTAAAATATTGAGGCCATTAAGTGACCTTATTTTATAATAATATATTTGAGTTACCTAAAAATGTGTTTTCTCTTTTGCATTTGACAGGAACTCTGGCTAAATATTTTATTCATTTGTCCCCTTTCCCTCTTGGGAGGAACTGACCAATCTTCTGATTCTCCTCTATATATGCTGGAGGTCAGACATTTTAGCACTTCTACTTCATATTTCAATGCTCTTGCATTTCCTCCACATGGGGCAGTGAGCTGCTTTTGACCACACAAACTGACATGTACAGTATGAAAAGTGAACTGGCCATGGTCAAATGTGGGCAGCAGGTTTAGAAAATAATTCCTGGCTAGACGATACAATAGATACAATATCAGACACAATATTTTTAAGCATGCTGGAATTGTTCCACAGATGATCTGCCATAAATGAATAGATCTTTTGTTATGGGCCTTGATCTCTATCTCTTCTCCCTCCCCTTGTCAGGATGAGTCCATAGCTTTCTAATTGAGTGTTATTTTTTTAACTTCTTTTCAGGTTTTAGACTATAAGTAAGTTCAATTATTTAAATACATAGCCTTGGAGCTCTGAAACCAAATTTCCTTTAACCAGTTTATTGCTTCAACAGTTATTTGTTTCAGAAGGTGCAACAGCACTGCTATGTATTTTTATGTGGCACACAGAAAACATACAACACAGTTCCTTTTATATCTGTGAAATGGCATTACTTTCCAAAGAAGGGACAAACTGGTTTCCCATGTCCTTAACAGGAAGCCAGTTGATTTCTAAATAATATTGTAGAAGTGTTCTTTCTTTAAATATGGTTCAGTATACTTTCAGAGATAATTATCCTGCCCTCTCAGTGGTACAAGAACCTGCATTGTATGGAACCTTGCGCCATAGGGGTTCTGGGATGCTGACACCTCTACATCACCCACTTCAAGCTTAGGAAAGTCTCCTACAGGAGGGCCGTTGGAGCTGGCTCAGCAGAAGGTATTGCCCAACAGGACCTGAGAGGCAGCCCCTCATAGCCCAATGATTGCTTGGTACTAGAACTTAAACCAGAAAGCTAGGAAGGGGGGTTGTCAGAGCAACAACACAGACTGCCTGCCTGTCTCTGCACCAGACCCTGCTTGTGGTAGACTTTAGACTCTGGTTTCCAATGCTGGTTTGTCCTTTACTTTGCTCTTTGATAGTTATCTGTAACCTGGTTCCCAACTCTGATCTCCTAGTAACCTGACCCTGCCTGACCTCCTGATGCTTGACACTCAGTTTGACTTCAGACCTGTCTCAGACTCTGACCTCCTGGTACCTGATTTGGCCTGACTGATGACTCCTGCTCCAGTCACTAGGTCTGACTGCCCTCATCTCAGTCATGACAAGTGGTAGCTCTTATTTAGTTAACACATCTTCCCTTACTCTTTGTGACAGGTGAGTGTCTAAAGTCTGACCTCAGGTGAGTTAGACTAGACCTTAAATTGTTTTCATTTTCTTTTTTGACTGCCCATTCTAGTGACAGAGTCTTCTAACTTCTTCCCATTGGAGATGGCTGAGAGTTGCATTTGCAAATTTCCTGAATTCTCATCTTTGGATTTTTAACAAATAATTATACATTGCAGCTCAGTAGTGCCTGCTGTCCAGAGATCTCAGAGCATGTTGTAAATAGCAGTGCACACGACATTCCTGAGGGGTAGATATTATCGTTCTTTTATATATTAGATAAAGGAGGCACATAAAGATTAAGTGAATTACTTAGTTATTCAGGAAGCTTGTGATACAGTCAAGAATAGAACAGAGGCTTCCTGAATAAAAAACAAAACAAAACTCAATGGAGATGCATAGAAGAATTGCCTTAAAAAGAAAAGCATACTTGGAAATCAATCCTCAACTGTGCTGAATTTACACTTGGGTTGAGGATTGAGGGTGTGAGAGAGATTTTTATATGAGATACAGTGACTGAGCTGTGTAAGCCGTTTGTGCACTGGGGAGCCTAAAGTCATGGTGTGCGAGGCAAAGAAAGAGACACTCACTATTTCAGATTAGGGTGTGACCAAATGCGAGGGGCAGATTATCCCACATCTGCCTACTGTGAGGTTCTCAGACTTTCCCCTGGTGTTGGATGCTGTCTAAAACAGGATATTGAACTAGATAAACCTTTGGGCCTGATCTAGTCTGGCAATTCCTATGTTCCACCCACTCTGCAAGCTGGAACAGCAGAGCAACTACATTTAATGAGAAATGTCTGTAAATCAGCTCCATGTATACTAAACAGCACTACTTACTATTCCTTCCCCTTTCCCTCACCCATCTTGGGAGTAGGAATAACTACAGTCCTAGAGCTTTAGAAACCAAAAATAAAAATATTCAGGTTGTAGGGTGGGTTGCAGTCTCTGGTTCACATCTCTGGTAAGGAGCTGCTGAGACAGCTATTACCCATGATCAGCAGTTTTTGAAGTGGTGACAGCTCCCATTCCAAATCACTGTGGTAAAAAGGCAAAGCTAAATGTTGTCTCTTCTCTTCCCTTCACTCTCCTGTGATCACCATTTGTGGGTACAAAGAATGAAAAATATTGGGGCAAATGAGGACTGAGGCCTTTTTTCCCCTCTTCTCCTAAGCTGCCAGGAAAACACAGCTGTCATCTGGGAGGGGATCTTTTTAAATCTTTGTTCCAGATGGCTGACAGGTATTTGGGGAAGAACTAGCCTGTCACTAGGACGTTGCTGAGTGCTTTCCATAATGTCACTGTGTGGATGGAGTCACAGTTGCTTTTCTCCTGGCTTGCACTTGTGTTTTTGTTTACACCAAATCAGAATGGAAGCATTTACACCCATTTTGCACTGGTGTAAATGAGTGCACAAGATAGAAGGCCATGGAGAATCAGTCCCAATGACTCCACTACTTTGCGACTGGCATATAAATTGGTTACCTTGTGTGAGTTTTGATTTGCGCTTCTGAGCTGAAACATGCCCTCAAATTACAGAGCAGTCTACTTGGCTTTGGAAGCTAGAATGACTGTAAAAGCAGCAAAGAGTCCTGTGGCACCATATAGACTAACAGACATGTAGAATGATTGTGAGGCTGATGGGGATGAAATTTGGGTCTCGACAGAACCTTATTTAAAGTGCTTCTATGCTAATTCCTTACATTGTAGACTGAATGATGAGAGTTTTTCGCCAGTGGAAGTAATATAGAATGACTTGAACAACAGTGTGATAACTGTGTATCATCATGGAGGATGGCACATTAAACAGCTGGGCATAACTGTGCTGGTGTTACAGAGCCTGTACCACAGTACTGTCTTGCACAAAGGAACACCAATGTACCAGTGCTAAGCGGTGCTATCATGGGGGAGAGAGGAGTCTTCCACACAAGTGCAAGATGTCAACCAGGATTGCTCACACAGTTGTACCAAGATCTTGTATTTTATGCAATAAATATGAATATTCTCTATATCCTAAGTTACGGTGTATGCTCAGTGAGTGGGATGAGTTCTTTTCTGGTAGTCACAGAGCTGGTAGGGGCCTGAGTAGCGTCCCTGGCATTTGGCTATATTGGTATCTCAAAAATAATAACAGAGTATAAATCTTAGCCTAAGCTTCCTCTTTGGGCTTTTACTGGGGTTTCCCACCAGGACCTCCCTTCTAACTCCTTAATTTTCTCTTCCTAGAAGGCAGCTCCCTACCTCCTTTATATTCCTGAAGAAATTAAAGAGCTACATTTGCCACGAGACAGCAGAATTTCAACAACTTTATACAGGCTTCTAACACCTAACAGGATGGGCTGACAAAAGATCCCTACTACCCAATTACAGTGGCAATAGGAATATAAACCATACATTATATGCTGAAGTATGTGTGTTCACTCTTCAGTCTCATCACTCCAATTCTACACAGGTAATCCCCGCACGATTATTTGTTTTTTAGCCTAAGCCTTGGAGAGAATGACATTCACTTTTTGAATTACTACATGTACTTCACTTAAACCTTGCTCTCCATGTCATATCTTAGGTAGCAACTGCATTGCAGAACTTCAGATGTTCACATATCTGGAAAAATAATTTTTCCTCCTGTTATGTTGTTTGTTAAATCTACTTCTGCCTTATTGGTTCATAGGAATAATGTTTATGGGGTTGGAATATTCTAGCAATAAATAGCTCTTGCACTTACCAATGCCTCAGCTCTACTTCAGTATTTAATCACCCTCAAATTCCATAAATTGCCTCATATACACCACCACCATGAATGTTATCCCTTAATTAAACTGCATTAATAAGTTTTAGAGACATTACACATTTACATATGAACTTTGGTGGGTCATGAGAGAGATGAGCCAGATGTAGTGGTGATGTAAATTGTGGCATAAGTTAGAGATCAGTTAAGTTGCTGTAACTCTTATGAATGCTGAGAGGAAAGACAGACATGTCTGTAGCAGGAAAAACTATTAACAGGATTGTTCAAGCTATGTTTATCTTATACCACCATTTAAATTTGGCCCAATATATTTATTCTGATTCAAGAGTTGAGGTTATTTCTTTCCCCAAATAATAGCTATGGAAAAATTGAGTGTTTTAAAATTTGGACTTTATACTGTATCATAGTTATCTATACTTTACATTAAGTTGTGATGTCTATCAAAAATAGTATTTAGACTGACCAAAAGTTATAGCTTTAATGTAGGAATTAGCGGTGAAATGCTATGATCTGCGTTATGCAGTTGTTCAACTACATGATCATGTGGTCCCTTCTGGCCTTCACATTTATGAATCTATTAATTTAGTCAGTGTATTTTATTTATTCATGTAAATAAACTAAGACAAAAAGATGCCTATTATGGGCTGTAGGTGCCCTTGCTATTAATTAAAACAAATTACATTAAAAAATCATTACAACTCAAACAGAAGCACAAGCCTCTCCCCACTTCCCTGCTATACAACATAGCACCAGTCCTAAAATGTATTACAAATCAAAATTACCAACCCTCACCTTCCCCAAAGTACACCACCCTAAATGTCTGAGCCATCCCCAAATGCCTGCTGAGCAGATGAATTCTAAAGTGTGCCTGGAAGCTCACAGACTTTGGCAATTTAGAAACAACATGGGTGGGGAGCGGGGTTTGAATTCCAAAGCTGATGAGCCCATACAGAAGATGTCCTATGAGACTATCTCTCTCATACAGTCTGTCGCATCTTATGCGAATTTAACATGCGCGATTTCAGCTTTACACAGTCGGCAAAAAGAAAAAAAAGAGAAAAATAACAATTTTAATACTGCACCTGTAGTGCGGGCAATTCCGCCCGCCATTCAACTCAATGTAATTTTGACTATACGCGGTTTTCGCTTTACACGCTAACTCCGAAACGGAACCCCCGCGAAAGATGAGACTCGCCTGTATATGCACCCAGGTATATCAAGGGCTTCTGCTGATCACAGCTGTGTCAGTATGGCTCATGCCATACTAATTTACACTGATGACTGGTGCAACACTGCTCATAAACAGAAAACTAAAAGCTTTTTTCTGTAAGTGTGTTCAGTGTTTGTGAAAGGTGCTGGAGAGACAGTGCTGGGAACTGAAGTCTTCTCTTTTTGCACGGAATATAACAGAAGCAGCAGCAGTGTAACCATTACTACATGACCAAAGTTCCTTTACCTGAATCTGCCCGGTTATCAATCCCCTAAGTCACACATGCCCCACAAAAAAAAGCAATGGTTAAAAACATTAGTAATTTTATATCAGTTTATATTTGAATGTATAAATAATATGCAAATTTTTAAAATGTAACCAAAAACCAAAGAAGGGATAAGTCAACTTTTTTTTTTCATTGGTAGAGTGAAAAAAATCTGGTAGTAAATTATTTAATTTCATTATTTTCTACCTCATCAATAAAATTTTTTTGCAGCACTGAATAACAATCCACAATTCTTAGTGTACAGTGCCACCATGTTATTTTCATTCTGTCAACCTTAACTTGCCATTTTCACATGTTTACAGTGGTTCTAGATCCTGTCATCAGAACTGTCATCTGTCACATTGGTTAACTTAGATGACAATTATAGTTCTTTGATACTTCGATGCTACATTGGGGTTGAAATAAGTATCCTCTCACAGAACTCTCTTTAACTATTGCATAATAAGAACTTCTGCTCTTCAGCTACTTTCTTCCTTTCAAAGGCCTTTTCCTTTTTTAGTACTATAGGTTTGCCTTACTGTTACCCTGTCTCCCCTCATATTGATGAGGATAAAATACTGTACATTATCCTTTGCCACTTATGAGTTCTAGGCATTCACCTTCAAAAATGAAGATAAATGTAGAATCTTGTGGTCTACTGTAACATATCCTTCACACATGCAGAGTATGAGTATATCTAAAAATGGGTTCTAGACAGATACTTAGATAAACATTTATGTATATGTATGGTAGTCTATGGACTATTTCTAAAACCTTTGCTTTAATGTACCAGATTCCAAGAAATTACTCTGTGTGTGTGTGTGTGTGTGTGTGTGTGTGTGTGTGTGTGTGTGCGCACATAAAATTTTGCAAAACTGCAGTACAAAGGAATACAACATTTCAAATATTGCTATGCACATGGTTCAAGATTCTGATCTCATTTATACCACTGTAAAGCCAAATAACTCTGACTTCAGGACTGGTATAAATTAGATTAGAATTTGTTCTACTATAATTTAAAAAAAAAATCTACCTTCTGCAGATGACCATTGTTCAGATACGAATCAGCGGATGTCACAGGAAAGAGGAATTTAAGCCATTGCTTTCCTGGGGGAAGTCATATTTCTGGAATTTTTATGGGGAGGAGAGAGAGAGTGATGCAGGACAGAATCTGGGCCATCACCTTACTCCATTGTAAAATAAAAATACTTTACAATATATATTGTCTTATTATATTATAAGAATATTATAACTACCAGAAAATGCTAAAGAACTTAACTTGTGTAAGGTTTTTTCTTTAGTCTGTAAAAATATTGGGTCAGAAGTTTGAATGGTCCTTATGTGCTCTCAAGTGTTTTAGAACAACTTTTAAATCACTGACTCAGACCACTTCAGTTAACTCTCTCCAACTTTGTAGGACTCTTCTTATTTCCTTTGGTTGTGTGATTGATAAGAAAATATAATAAAGGTAACCTGGAGTCATAAAAGAGACTTTAGATATTTTGATACAGAAATTCACATTTTTCATGCTTACAAAATCTGTACAGAAAGAAACTTTTGACAGATGTACAATCAAAATGTTTTTCAGTTAATGTTGACAAATAATATGCTCATTCTTTTTCTTTTTAACAACAGAGGTACAAAAAGAAAATCTGATTAATGATAATTTAGATATTTCTGAAGATTAGATTTTTGTACTAATTCTTCCTAAATTTCATTGACTTTTTTTTTATAACCTATATGGGATAATTTTGCATGCCTTAAGCCAATATTTAAATTGGTTTTATTTTATCATTGTCTGATTTTTGTGTGGATGTTTTGTATCAATTACTCTTTTTATTTTAAATTGATGTACATTTCTGAAAATATAAATAAAATGAAAAAAAATATATAGCTTTTAGAGGCTGTCTTGATGGATTTATGTTTCTTTATCCCCTTTCCCCAGTTTCTTAGGGCAGTTTTTTCTTTGCTGTTCATTAAGGACATACACTATGAATATTTGTGTTGAAGAACAGGATGTTGATTAATTAGTCCATGTTTGTACAGTGCATTAAAAATTTAAACACTGTTTAAATACTTGGTATGATTTTTATTTCTGAAGTAGAAAATACATGATAAATCACAGATTGGGGAATGAGCCATCATAATGGTTGCTACCTACCACTCACTGTGACCAACATTTTGTGACCAATGTGCTCTACCTTTCCTCCCAGTAGTTCCTGATAGTTTCCCAAATTCTTTAGGACCAGAAGGATGAAAACAGAAGCTATTTTATGTGAGTGTGTTTTTTCTCTGTGAATTGATTAATAGTGGTTACTGCTGGTTAAGCACAGTAGTTACCGCATTCTTGCGTCAAAGTGTATCTCTTCTTTCCTACATAATTAGAGCCCAGTTTTGCTCCCATTTAAGTCAATGGTTAAACTCCCATTGGCTTCAATGGGAAGAAGATCATGCATTTATTTCTGGCCTGAACTCCGATTGTATCCTGGAACACCAGACTTTTGAATAGCTATGGAAACACTACTGCTGGAAGACACAATTCATAGATTTCTTATTGGTACACCTGCTTCACCAGGAGTGAAGTTTCTAGATACAAATGGGCTCTTTTGTTGCAGAACATACGATCCCAGCATGCTCTGCTTTTTGAGAGGACCTCCATCATCCTTTCCTAACTTTTAATCCAAAGGCTGATCTCCCTGATTCCAATGGGAGTAGGATTGAGCCACAAATGGTTTTAACAAAATGTAGGCTATATAATCCTGTAGCTCTTATACAGAAAAATCTCCAATTGATTTCCTTTCTATTATGTAAACTAATTAAATGTACCAAAATCTATTCTAATCTGACTCCATAACTGCTATCTGAGCACCTGCCAAGGTTAGGAAGTTAAACCAAAAGATTGTCTGTCTATAGGAATCCTGCTGTTACCCAAATTTCTGAATTGCCTGAGGCATGAGTGAGGGGATTTTCAGCTATCTGCTTTTTGGGCCAAGTGATCTTTTAAAACTCTTTGCCCCCACAGCTGTACAGTTGGGTAGGCTGTGCACAAAGTCAGGGCCTTTTTGAGTAGGGAAGACCAGGCCATAAACAATATATGACAGCATTTTTGGGGTCAGGCCATTTCCACTGGCATAATTAGGATGCACTGTAGTTGTCTGCTCTGTGCTTGGCTGTAGCCTGTGTTTATTTTTATTAACATCAAATAATCAATAATAATTCAAAATCAAAATAATCTTGCATGAATTTTGCATGTATTTTTAAAGACCAACCCTGCTAGGATCAATCCTGGAAGGCCACAGAGGAGTGTTTTATTTTGTTGGTTGCTGATAATTAAGGTAATTTGAAAACTATTGGAATTCTAAGCATATATGTTCTTCAAGAAAATGAGACACAACAGCTGTGGTTCTGGATTGTTACTAAGTAATCAAATACTATCTTTTTTTATTTGTAGTGTATTGCCTGTTTAAAAAAAGGCAACCTCAAACCGCCAAATAGCTGCTTGTATAAGTTTACATAAAGCTGTTTATAAGGCTTGATAACATAAAGTTAAATAAAATGATACTTTAACATTACAACTTTTACAGCATTTTCATTAATGCTTCAAAAATGGTAAGAATAAAATATATTAGAAATAGAGGAAGAGAGAAATGAATGAATTTGTACAATGTAATAACCTTATCCACTAAACTATAATGGTAACCATTTACTTTATAAAGGAGAAAACACTAAAATTTCAGTGGGGTTTTTTTCTCCGCTGTAACTTTGATAAATAATGATGTCATGACATTTACTTGATCATTGTACTATGCAGGATTACCCTCCCCCACAATAACTTAATTTCACTGTTCCTGCTGTATTTGGGGGCTTTCTTGGTTCTAGTTTCTATGTTATGACCTCTTAGTTTTCCAGCTGAGGCATTATTACATTTATGTTTGGTTTTATAAACATCTTGGGTTGTTGATATTTGATACTTGCAATCAATTACCTGAGAGAATATTAAAACATATTGGAGATACTGTCTCCAAAGTAATATTAAGATGATAAAATAGCTTATAGACTATGTATGAAATACTTGTTAATAATAATGCTTATTAAAGTAATACATCTGAACATACTTTGAAACTTCTGGCTGTCAGTGAGGTCACACTCATGTTAACATGCCCAGTAAATGTACAATTCTAATTGATTGATGTTATTGTTTGTTACCTTATTATTAAATTGCATTGCCTAATAATAATACTAATAAGGCAATCATCTCCTTTTTCCAACACTAGGTTTGGGCTGGACCAAGGTTATGAGCAGATTCCATTCACATCTGTTTTGATTCATCTGTTGAAATTGTTGGGGGGGTTGCCCAGATGGTTTTGTATACTGTATTATACCACTATCTTCTTGGACATCCATGGCCTCTCTCACCATGCACTCTTCCATAGAGAACAGTTTTTTTAGGCAGTTGGTGTGGGGACAGTCTGGCTACGTGGTTGAACCATTGTAGTTAGCGCCTTTTGATGACTGCAGGCATTCACTACACTTTCAGTCTTCCATGGATGTCATCATTCCTTAGTTTGTCTAGCCTTATGAAATCTAGGATATGATGCAAGCACTTCATTTCAAATGCTCCTTTTCTCCACACACTTTGTCAGAATGCATGTTTTGCATTGTATATAATCTGGTTTAAGGTTCCAAATGTTTTTATTCGGGCACAGGAATGTTCTGCTGGCAGCAAGTATCTGCTTGCCAATATCACCTTCATAGCAGTTGCTATGTGTTTATGATGGAGCAGAAGCTGTCTGCTTGTTCAAAATCTATACTGTTCATGACTACTTTAGCCTCTTTCTTGACATTTGATGTTACTATTAGTTTGGTGGTTTCTTTCATTCAATTTTAATCCCATTCTCTGGCTGTAGTGTACAGGTTAATTGCGGCTTCTTGGTTGTAGTGCTCCATAGGAATTATCATTAGGATATGATCTGCAAAGTCAAGGTGACTGATAAATTGCTCTGATATCATGCAGCCTCCATCAATATTCCTAACGAAGGTGGACAATATGCTGATTTCTAAATATAGAGCAAAAAGTACTGGACTGAGTATGTATCCCTGTTTGACTTCAGTTTTCACTTCAAATCACTCTGTCATCTGTCCATTGATTCTTACTGCATGCCACACTGTGCTACACAGACCACAGTATTTGAATCAGTTTGCTGCTAAAACCATACCACTTGAGGACTTGCCACAGATTTTCTCTGTTAATGGAGTCAAATGCTTTCCTCAAGTGAATGAATCTACAAAATAGGGGTTTGTTGAACTCTGTGTCACTATAAGATTTGACGAAAAGCATATTTCTGATCTACGCTGGAACATCCAGGTCTAAAACCAGTTTGTGATTCAGAAAGGATTTCCTCTGTTCTTAATACTTCAAAATTTGCTAAAAAACAATAAAAACACAAGAGAGTTTATAGTTTGAAGTTTCGAAAAATACAAACACTGTGGTGATATTTTTAGAATACAATTGGTGGACACTTTGCTCCTCTTTAGACCTAGAGGGCACAATAGTAGAACAATACTGGGCAAAGGTGAGAGGCATCATGCAGATCATGAGTAAGGAGGTTTTAGTGATAGGGTCGAATCCAAAAATAAAATACTGGGTGACACCAGAGATCGAAAATCTGTTAAGAAGGAAAAAGGAAGTGTATCAAGAACATGTGAAAGTTGAAGACTGTCCTGAGGTGAAAAACAAATAAATACAGCTCAAGAACTAAAAAGAAGAGTCAGACTAAGAAAGACAATTTCCAAAAAGCAATGCAGAAGGCTTTTTCAGAAAGCTTCATTACTATCAAATAAATTAACACCTGTATCAAGTCAGCTATGCGACACTCAGGAGAATAATATAACAGAAAAAGGATCAGAAGCTCAAAAGATGGAAAGAATATTTTCCTCGGCTATTGAACATGCATAGTCAATTTAACTCAGCTGTCCTTGAGACCATCAACTGCAAAGGCAACAATGAAGAACAACAACACATACTAGAAGTAGAAATTGAAACTGCAATCAAGTCCCTGAAAAACAACAATGCACTTGGTCCAGGTGGTACTGCCTGAAGTGTTAAAACATGGTGGAAGAGGAATGGTTATGCTCCTTTGGAAACTATTTAATCTCATTTAGATGAAGGATGAAGTACATGGAGAATGGCAATGCTACCACTCTTTTAGAAAGGTGATTCGACAGATTCCTATAACTACAAATGAATACATCTTATAAGCATTCCTAGCAAGGTATTCTGTAAAGTGATTCTCAGCTGAATGGAAATAGGATAATCCAGTCCACATATTTCTGATGATTACTGCACATATCATCTGCCCAGAGTCACTCAAGACTAGATACTGTCACACTTAGTTATCTTGAGGAGTATTTTCCTTGATCCCTCTGAAATCAAACAGTTGGAGTAAAAGCATCCAGTTCCCCAGCCTTGATATGAACCCTCCTGCAGTGCAAACCAGCATAAACCTAATAGAACAGCTGAGGATTCTTCTTGCATGGGGAAATTCCTGGGAAGCCAACTCATGCCATCACATCACAATCCTTGGTGTACTCAATGGGACTGCTTAAGGAGTACAGTAGTATTCAACATGAGTAAGAGTGGAAGAATAAAGCTATATCTTCTATGTCTTATTGCTTTAAAAGCAGGTCTGGTACCCTTTACTCCCATGACTAGTTACTCACATGAGCACTTGTGACCCTGGAATCCCTCAATGCCAGCTGGCAGAGGGCACAGCATACTACAACTCACATCAGGCCTGACAAACTCATTGCCCTAATTCACTGTTGTCACAGTCTGTATTGCAAGGGTGTTGTGTAAAGTATTATATACAAACAGCACTTTGTTACATTGTGTGATGTACGTAGAGTGTATAAAAAGAGATAAAAATGTGTGCTGAAAATATGTTCTAAAAATGTATTTGGCAGTCAGCACCTAAAGCTGCCTTAGACAAAGGAATGTGTATTTACCTCTCTGAACAGCTTGATTGCAGTGCACAGTGAAAAGGACATTTACATATAAGGTAAATAAAGTCATCAAGTTAGCAATTGGGGGAGATGACCACTAATGATCACAATGGGATGATAGAGTCTGCATCCCCAGGAAGTTTTCCTAGCTCTTGAAACAGACACAATTAACTCTGGGGAAATGTAAAGGGGGCAAAGAGACATTTTGCATCATCTATCACCTAGGGACAATGAGGAGCAGCACTCTCTGAGTTCATGGAGTCAGTAGCTGGAAACTGACTACAAGCAAGAAATCTGCTTAGACAAAGATTGTAACTTGCTGAAATTAAGTTTTAGTCGCTAGAAAGCATTTTGTTTTGTTTTACTTGTAACTATACCTGTTTCTTCAATTCTTATTTATTATCACTTAAATCTCTGTTCTTTGTGAATAAACTTATTCTTGTTTTATTATAAACTTATTTATCTCAGTGCTGTGTATTAAAGTGGAGAGTGAGTTCTCAGCTAAATGTACATACTGTCTCTCTGGAGGCAGTGAACTTAATCACTTCTGTGAGTGTGCAGTGAGAATTACAGGACACTGCAGAGACATATTTGCAATTGGGTTTCACTGGTTATTACCTGCAAGGCAAGGTTTGGACTGGCAGTAGTTTGCTGGCAAGGCAGACAAGCTGGTGTGTCAGAGAGTTGACACATAGTCTAGCAGCAGCAAAGCTCTCACTGGCTGAGGCTGAGAGAGGAAACAGTGACTCACAATTCTGAGTACCCCAAGAGAAGTGTCACTCACAGCACTCCAACTGGTTTCAGTGGCTCTTCTTGTGAAAGTAAATGCTCAACAATGGGAAAAGGAGTTCACATTCTGGCATTAAATGTACATACATTGCTCTGCCAGCTGAAAACCCTTGTATCTCTACAAGAAGCTAAAGATTTTGTGAGTTTTCTCTATAATTACATAGACACATTTATGGGAGTTAGGTTGAGCTTTTAGGCTCAACCCTGAGTAAGGGTGTGGTGCATAGCCATGCTGGGAAGGAACTGAGGCTCAGCAAGTGACAATTCCTCACCTGCTTCTCTTTTGTTTCTGGGGATTGGAGGGGCAGTGACTGACTGCTGTCTTTGAAAGGGTGCAGCTTACTTCCCCAGTCATCTCTGGCTTGTTACTCTGGCCAGTCATTGGCAGGAAGAACCAAGGCTCCCTGCCCTATCCACTTGCAAAATTGGGGGGAGTATCCAGAGAGCATGGGCTGTGCTTTGCACCAGATCTGGACCCAAGATCCAGGTAGGTCTTACTTAGCTGAGCAAGTGAATTAGGCAGAGCATAATTCTCCTTTATTCCTCTGCTTGGGCAAGTAAGACAAGGCACAATCTAATACCAATTTTTTTTTATGGAGACAGTGATGCAAATACTATGCATTATTTACACAAGTTCATCAGGCTCTTTATCTATCAGTATAGTAATATTGTCACCTTTATTGATCAAAATATTGTATTAGTGTCATACAATTTTGTGCTGTAAGAGATGAATTTCACCCTAATGGCAGAGCTGGGGTCGGAATGCCAGAAGAGAGAGAGAGAGAGAGAGTGTGTATATGTGTGTGTATAGAGAGAGAGGGTGGGAAAATGTTAACTATGTTTTGCAAATAATTTTGAAATAAACAATCATTACATTCAAAATTTTCCACAGAATTTTTTTATTCTGTTGAAAATCTGGTTGGTTGTGTTGGTTGGCTGTTTTTTTTTGTTTTATTTTTGACAAAAACATTTTGATTAGGTGTGTGTATATATATATATATATATATATATATATAAATATATATAAATATATATATAAATCATTAATGTGAGCTTCTGGCGGCTCTGCACTTTTGAGAATCAGAACACTTAGGTGCCGAAATGCAAATTCAGGAACACAATTGAGGCATCCATTTTTAAAATCTTGGTGATAGTTATCCCAGGGTGAGAGAGAGAGAGAGAGAGAGAAATGACTTTCTGAAATATATTGCAGTAAGAAAATAGTTCATTGAATTGTTACAATTCAGAACTGGTTTTCCTCAACAGTTGCACAGACATAAGTGAGAAACAACTCTACAAAATGGCAGAGGTGTTTGAGTGAGAAGCATGAGTGAACAGCTTCTGTGTGTATGTATAGTAACTACTTTTTATAAAAGATTTTACTATGCATTCAATATTATGGACTCATAATATGCAAATACATTCTACTGTTAATACGTATTCACAGCATAGCCATTAATGGTTCCAAAGGAGCTGTTACAAGATATGCTCTGAATATGTATTAGGAATAATACACAATATGTAACTAAGAGTATTCTATATTATGAATCCATAATACTGAATGCATAGTATTGTTAATATCCATTCATACCATACACTATAACAGCTCAGAAGGAGACATTATGGTGTATGTTATGAATGCATATTAAGAATTACATACAAAAAACTTGGCTAAATCTTTATGGGTCCCTTGATGTGATATCCTGATGTAACATAGTAATAAAACGTACAATATTCTGTTCCAATGCATTATTCATTCTATTTGTATAATAGGCATATTTTTGATATTTTTCATTTTAATATTTTGAAAGGGTTGTAGAGCCTTTTTTACATGGAAATCTTTTTGTGTGTGTGTAGGTGTGTGTGTAATTCTGTGTATTGTATTTTCACTAGCTTTACTTGATGGTGACAAATTATTAGTATGATACTGTTGTGAAACTGTAATGTAAGTACTTATTAAAATTACAATTGTATGTGTGTAAAATATAAATAGTGAGTGACACTGCATCCAAATATTTATTGAGTTACAAAAGAGAAAGGAGTACAGTCAACTTGAGAATCACATTATCTCAACTTTCTTTTACCTGTTATAGATACAAGTTACACCAAAGATTACTATAACTGGAAGATGTAGGTGAGGAAAAAATTGTTTATTCAGTTTGTTTACTTGGTGCATGTGACAGTGCTTTGTGTACAGTCAGCTGCACTGTTCTGAACTTCCTGTCCCATTCACTAGCAATTTTGTGTTGTTGCCCATTTGCTCTTCTTTCTGAGAAGATCCTTATAAACATCAGGGGAGCAGAAAAACCTTTAAAAATGTTCTGAAGGGATTTAATAAAAAATCATTATACAGTATTGGAAAGGGCTCTTTCAAAAACCTGAATGTTTATTGAAATTAAAGATTCTTATTGATAGGCTCTCTTTAAGGTTGTATTGTAGTGTGAAAAGTTGAATGCTGAGTATATGCTGCAAATAAATTAATTGTTGCAACCCAACGCCCTTACTTTTGCTTGATTCTTGAATAATTCTTCTTGACTTATTTGTGGGAATATAATGAATTGCTAGTTGACAATTTGTTGTGATGAAATGTCAGTTTGCATGCTTCAGTATGATTTATTCCTTTTTTACATGAGATCTATTACCTCCTTGAGTGAACTACCTGCTTGAGCTTGCTCAGAAATATCTGAAACTACCATAAACAATGCCATATGATCTACTTTGTTAGAAGTGGGATAAAGTTTCTTGAGCCAAATTCATCTCTGGTGTAAATTATTTGACTTCATTTGAATTACATCTGGAATGAATTTGTCTCATAATATTTTATTTTGCTTTACAGTGTATAATGTTGCTGACCATGTTAAAAGTATTTCTAACCTTCGCTGAAGACACAAAGATAATTTTATTAAATGCAGGAAAATTCCTTTTCAATACTCACTTCTTTTACCTTGCTTTTTCACTGTTGATCTCCACTTATGTGCTGTATACTCCCTATCTCATAGTAAATGTAAAAGAATACAACATCAGAAATTGTAAACTTCACTTGCAACGTCATATTCTTTTACAGAATAACATTCTTTGCTTTAACTTTCATCTGTCTCTCTCTCTCTCTCTCTCTCTCTCTTCCTTACCTCCCCTTTTTTATCTGTAATATTCTTTTGCTACATTTGGCTGTTGGTACATTATAAAGTTCCCAAGGTGGAGACTACATCTTTATTCTGTTTACATTTTGTTTTCTTATATACCTCTACCCCGATATAACGCGACCCGATATAACACAAATTCGGATATAATGCGGTAAAGCAGTGCTCCGGGGCGGGGCTGCACACTCCGGCAGATCAAAGTAAGTTCGATATAACACGGTTTCACCTATAACGCGGTAAGATTTTTTGGCTCCCGAGGACAGCGTTATATCGGGGTAGAGGTATATTTGAAATAGGGCTGTCGATTAATCACAGTTAATTTTTTGAGTTAATCGAGTGAGTTAAGTGTGATTAATCACAGTTTCAATCGCACTGTTAAACAATAGAATACTGATTTAAATGTATTAAATATTTTTGGATGTTTTTCTACATTTTCAAATATATTGATTTCAATTACAATACAGAATACAAAGTGTACACTGCTCATTTTATATTATTTTTATTACTAATATCTGCACTGCAAAAATGATAAAAGAAATAGTATTTTTCAATTCACCACATACAAGTACTGTAATGTAATCTCTTTATCCTGAAAATGCAATTTACAACTGTAGATTTTTTTGTTACATAACTGCACTCAGAAACAAAACAACGTAAAACTTTAGAGCCTATATGTCATATATTTTACGCTATAGTAGTCTTAGATGGTGGCTCAGCACATGTTCATTTTAAGAAAACCTTTGCTGCAGATTTGACAAAACACGAAGAAGGTATCAATATGAGATTTCTAAAGATAGCTACAGCACTCGACCCAAGGTTTAAGAATCTGAAGTGCCTTCCAAAATCTGAGTGGGATAAGGCATGGAGCATGCTTTCAGAAGTCTTAAAAGAGCAACACTCCGATGCAGAAACTACAGAACCTGAATCACCAAAAAAGAAAATCAACCTTCTGGTGGCATCTGAGTCAGATTATAAAAATGAACATGCGTCGGTCCGCACTGCTTTGAATTGTTATCAAGCAGAACCTGTCATCAGCATGGATGCATGTCCTCTTGAATGGTGGATGAAGCATGAAGGGACATATGAATCAGCGCATCTGGCATGTAAATATCTTGCGATGCTGGCTGCAACAGTGTCATGCGAACGCCTGTTCTCACTTTCAGGTGACATTGTGAACAAGAGGCAGGCAGCATTAGTTCCTGCAAATGCAAACAAACTTGTTTGTCTGAGTGATTGGCTGAACAAGAAATAGGACTGAGTGGACTTGTAGACTCTAAAGTTTTACATTGTTTTATTTTTGAATGCAGTTATTGTTTGTACATAATTCTACATTTGTAAGTTCTACTTGCGTGATAAAGAGATTGCACTACACTTGTATTAAGTGAATTGAAAAATACAATTTATTTTGTTTTTTACCATGCAAATATTTATAATAAAAAATAAATATAAAGTGATCAGTGTAGACTTTGTATTTTGTGTTGTAATTGAAATAATATAGATTTTAAAATGTAAAAAACATCCACAAATATTTATATAAATGGTATTCTATTATTGTTTAACAGTGCGATTAATCACGATTAATCTTTTTATCGTGCAATTATTTTTTTTCATCCCTTGAAAGCCCTAATTTGAAACCAACTAGGGTACGGTTATGCATAAACATCTTATGAGCACTGCAGTAAATGGTTTCACTGCTACCTAAATCTACCTTTCAAAAAACAAACAAACCAATATCCAGTAAGGTTCAGTGGCTAGAAGCTGAAGCTTGACAAAGTCAAACTAGGAATAAAGCATAATTTTTAACAGTGTGAACAATCAACTATTAGAACAACGGCTGTTCTCAGTGGTGGCTCGGCTGTTTTCAGTGGTGGCAGATGACAGAACAAGGAACAATGGTCTCAAGTTGCAGTGCGGGAGGTCTAGGTTGGATATTAGGAAACACTATTTCACTAGGAGGGTGGTGAAGCACTGGAATGCGTTACCTAGGGAGGTGGTGGAATCTCCTTCCTTAGAGGTTTTTAAGGCCCGGCTTGACAAAGCCCTGGCTGGGATGATTTAGTTGGGAATTGGTCCTGCTTTGAGCAGGGGGTTGGACTAGATGACCTCCTGAGGTCCCTTCCAACCCTGATATTCTATGATTCTATAATATGAGATATGGTGGATTTACTTGAAATCTTTAAATCAACACAGGATGTCTTTCTAAAAGATATGCTCTAGTTCAACCACACGTTTTTGGGCTTGATTCAATGGTGATTCTATAGCCTGTCTTCCATAGGAAGTCAGACTTGATTATCATAGTAGTCTACTCTAGCCTTAAAGTCATTGAATAACAAAAAGGAATTATATATTTTTTACAGTTTTCACAGAAAAAGGAAACTCATATAATGCCTCAAAAAATTGCCTCATTTCCCAAATTCATCATCTTGATATCAGTGGTAGACTACATCTTTTACACCAGCTCTGTATGAAACACAGGCCACTATCCTTGTAATAGTGTCTCCCCATTCCCACCCTCCAGCAGCTGTCTAGATCTGAACAATGATCATGCCCACCTTCCATCTAATCTCTTGAAAACATTTTAAACTCCCCTTCCTACCCATGTCATAGACTGTCATTATGGGCTGCAAGAGTATGCAGGGATTTTATTATCACATAATGAAAGAACATATTAAAATATATATGTGCAACAGCCCAGAGCTAAGGTTGCTGTGGTAACAGGAGTGGGATGGAGGACTTTGTCATATCTCTGTGTCCCATACCATATGTGAAGCGTGGTATGCACATTCTAGTAAATACCTCACTGAGCTGAACAGGAACTTTTTGTACCCTTGAATTTAAGTTATCTTTCTCACCAGGCAAATTTCTTAAAGCTATATCACAGGTCAATTAATTACAATATGCCAATCTCAACTGAGAATGTTTTTTGCTTTTATTCATTTGTTTCAAACTGTTGTAATGGATTCAATCTAAAATATGTAGATTCCCTGCACCTTGAAACTTGGCAGAATAAACTCATACTTTATCCATCAAGTTTATTGTAAGAGATTGATATGTCTGCTCCACATTGACATTTATGATCCAATGGCATGTTTTGAAGAAGTAGGAGTTTGCCACAGTGTACTTGGCTAAAATTTTGCAGTGTGTCTACTGGAAGAATTAGCATAAACTAGGAGTCAAGAAACTTTGAGTTCTAATCCCTGCTTTGCCACTGATTTGCTTTGTAGCCTTAGCGAAGTCATTTTACTTTTCTGTCTCAATTTCCTTGTCTGTGAAATGGGGATAACAATACTTTCACATCTACTTCACAGGAGTGTTCTGAGTAATATTTCTACATGATGCTGCACAGTATATAAAACTTCATATCTATACACCAGTTGGCTGGTATCCACTTTCTAGCAGCTGGAAGAAAGTATAAAAGAGGGGAAGTGACATCATCACTTGGACTTCTCCCTCCCCTCCCCATCTCACCTGGAAAAACATCTGTAAGAAAAAGGGTTTGAACTGGGGAAGTTTGGTCCCAGGCTGGAAAGTGGTCCAGTCTGTGTACTGAGGAACTGGAACCTGCTTGTACCATCTGTTAGGGTGAGACATTGCTTGATTCAAATCTTGCTTAGTCTGTTTAAGTAAGAATTTAGGCTGCATTTCTATTTTCGTTTCTTGGGTAACCAACTTTGATCTATGCCTGTTCCTTATAATCACTTAAAATCTATCTTTCTGTAGTTAATAAATCTGTTTTATATTTTACCTGAAACTGTGTGTTTTGGTGAAAGATCTTGGGAAATCTCAGCTCAGATTACAAAGGCTGATGAATATCCACTTTCCTATGAACAAGTGGCAAACTAGGTAATGAGTTTACATGGGCCACACCTCTGACCATTGCAAGACGCTACAGTTCTCGGGTGCAAGATTGGGAAGCTAGGGGGAATTGTCTGGATCATCTATATTGATGGTTCATGAGTGGCCAGGAGATCAACTCAATTGGGTGTGTCCCTGCCTGTGGATGGCTGTGTAAGTGCGGTGCCAGTCAGAGGCTTGTAGCTTGACATCAGCATCACAGTGTGAGAGGCAGCCCAGGTTGGTACGTTTAGAGGGCTCAGCGGTCCAACAGTCAAGGTTGCACCCTGGGAACCCCATCACACCCACCATTCCAAAGGTGACTTTATACATATAGTTTCTGGAGTGCTTTGGGATGCTTCAGGATAAAACATTCTTCCAAATAAATGTAAAACATTATCTGGATTGCTTTAATAAAGTTATACAAATAATTCCATAAAACGTTATGTAAGCAAATGATTATAGAATAGAACAAACTATAAATATCTTCGTAGGGGGGAAAAAAACATGTTAAGAACATCAAGTTCTTCAGAGAACTATCCACGATCACTCCAAGCTCTTTTTCCTGACTTGTTGTAGCTAAATTAGCCCCCATCATATTGTATGTATAGTTAGGGTTATTTTTATTCTTAACTATTGTTTCGACTAATTTGCCCGGTACCAACGTTAGACTTGCGTCTAATGTCAATAAATGTAAAGTAATGCACATTGGAAAAAATAACCATCACTATACATACAATATGATGGGGGGCTAATTTAGCTACAACAAGTCAGGAGAAAGATCTTGGAGTCATCATGGATAGTTCTCTGAAGACGTCCGTGCAATGTGCAGAGGCGGTCAAAAAAGCAAACAGGATATTAGGGATCATTAAAAAAGGGGATAGAGAATAAGACTGAGAATATATTATTGCCCTTATATAAATCGATGGTACGCCCATATCTCGAATACTGCGTACAGATGTGGTCTCCTCATCTAAAAAAGATATACTGGCACTAGAAAAGGTTCAGAAAAGGGCAACTAAAATGATTAGGGGTTTGGAACGGGTCCCATATGAGGAGAGATTAAAGAGGCTAGGACTCTTCAGCTTGGAAAAGAGGAGACTAAGGGGGGATATGATAGAGGTATATAAAATCATGAGTGATGTGGAGAAAGTGGATAAGGAAAAGTTATTTACTTATTCCCATAATACAAGAACTAGGGGTCACCAAATGAAATTAATAGGCAGCAGGTTTAAAACAAATACAAGGAAGTTCTTCTTCATGCAGCGCACAACTTGTGAAACTCCTTACCTGAGGAGGTTGTGAAGGCTAGGACTATAACAGCGTTTAAAAGAGAACTGGATAAATTAATGGTGGTTAAGTCCATTAATGGATATTAGCCAGGATGGGTAAGGAATGGTGTCCCTACCCTCTGTTTGTCAGAGGATGGAGATGGATGGCAGGAGAGAGATCACTTGATCATGGCCTGTTGGTACACTCCCTCTGCGGCACCTGGCATTGGCCACTGTCGGTAGACAGGATACTGGGCTAGATGGAACTTTGGTCTGAGCCGGTATGGCCGTTCTTATGTTATGTAAAAATGGCCATACTGGGTCAGACCAAAGATACATTTAGCCCAGTATACTGTCTTCTGACAGTGGCCACTGCCAGGTGCCCCAAAGGGAACGAACAGGTAATCATCAAGTGATCCGTTCCCTGTCGCTCATTCCGAGCTTCTGGCAACATACTTAACTTCTTACACATACATCTTTTAAGTTCAGTCATTTTGTTATGAAAAGCTTTAAACATATATTGTTGGGTTGTTAAACTTACTTTAAATTATTCAAATTGAAAAAATTGTATAACATCGAATTTAAATTTCACTAGCTGTATTTTTTTCCTTTTTATTTCTCATCCTGTCAATAAACAATAATGATCAATTTCTCTTTAGTAAGTTGCACTTTGAAGTTCTCATGCACCAGCACTATTAATTACTACTTATAGTGGTTGTCATTACATCTGTATTTTCCAGGAGATACTACAATTAAGTTAATTCCTATTCAAAGAGAGAGAGAGAGAAATTGTGTCTTGGATACCAGTGTGAGGCAACTGATTGCATGTGCTATCTTTTCAGTGATGACAATGATTATACAATAGCATCATACGAATGCAATCTTGTTCTAACTGAAATCAAATGCAAAACTTCCATGGGAATAAGGTTGGGCCCCAAAGCTGCATGGTGTTTTGCAGGCATATAAGGATGGCTTCTAACCCCAGGAATTTACAATCTACAATGGCTGGTTTGCAAACACTGCAGAGAAATGTTGCTTTAAAATGAAACTTCTGTCTAGAACACTTGAGCCATGTCTTTTAGTGCTTACAATATCAAAACTAGCATCCACCTCTCACCTGCTCTCAAAATTTTATTAATTAGGCTATTTTGTCCTTAGTCACATATTTCCTACTTAGTTGTGTTTTTTCAATTTCTCAGAGAGAGAGGTGAAAATATGCTTTGATGAAAGATAAGGTTCAAATATGGGGACTGAACCATGGTGTATGATCTGCTAGTGAGTTTAAAGGAAATTACAATTAAATCATACAAATTGCTTTTGTTTTAGAAGTTCGAATTGCTTTATAGGAGCATATTAAGGCCGCCAATCCTGCAAACACTTAATACGTGTGCTTTGTTTTACTATCAAGTATGGTCCTAATGCAGTCAATGGAATGCTCATGGTAATAAAGCTAAGCACATGCAGAATCAGGGCTAAGGGCTAGTCTACACTAGAAATGCTACAGCAGGGCAGCTGTACCGATGTAGCTGCGCCACTTTAGCGCTGCTAGTGCAGATACTCTATGCCAACAGGAGAGAGCTCTCCTATCAGCATAATTACTCCACCTGCCCAAGCAGCGGTAGCTACGTTGGTGGGACTGCTTCTCCTGCCGACATAGTGCTGTCCACACCAGGGGTTGTGGCTTTTCCACTTTTCCCTGAACGACTTATACCATAGTATCAAGTATCAAAGGGGTAGCCGTGTTAGTCTGGATCTGTAAAAAGCGACAGAGAGTTCTGTGGCACCTTTAAGACTAACAGATGTATTGGAGCATAAGCTTTCGTGGGTGAATACCCACTTCGTCAGATGCATTCCTTATACCATAGTAAGTGCTGGTGGGTACAAGCTCTAAGACTGACAAGAATTTCTTTTCTATATGGATAAAAACAGACCTGCAAGTGAGAGGTGCATACTGAAGAGGTGCTGGTGGAAGGAAGGAAGTGGTTTAGCTTTCTAGGTATCTGCTCTGTAAAATCTTTGCTCGTTCCTTCTTTATTGTGTGCAGACCTTTTAAATAGTTTTGTGTAAGTGTTTAAAATCATTAAAGATAATACATATCTTACCTGTGCATTAATATGTAAATGTTGCATTGATTTTTTTAAAGTAAATCTCTACTGTTGATGGAAGGCTTTGGGCTTTAGGGCCTACTGTGTCTCTGACTTTCGCAGAACAGTCACCTCAACCACGTTGCTACTTGCAAACTGGTTGAACCTGAAAAGTAGCCTAAGTTTTTCAAACCAAAGTGACTAATGTCCGAGTCCGAGGTTAGTCCTGTAAAGTGCTACTCTCCCCAGCCTTATGCTGCAGCTGCAAACACAGCTCAGGCATGAAAGCCTCCTTTTGGAAGTGGTGTCTCTCCCTCCCCCTCTGCTGCCACCCGGTTTGCTCAGGGCACTTGCAGGGTTACAAGCCCAGCATGGCCCATACCCAACCCCAGCCACATGGGTAGAAGGATGCTCCCAGTTTGGGCCTGGGGCCCATGCCCTCCTTCTGGTCCAGCGTCCCTGCCGCAGCCTCTGGAGAACCGGTCGGGCAGCGGGACCTGGGGAGCCGCCGCCCCCAAGCCTCGATCGCTGCCAGCCAGAGCTGGATGTGTTCAGTCTCCGGAAATGATGAAAAAGAAGAAGCGTTGGGGGGCGGGAGAAGGACGAAAAAAGTCCCCGTTTGGTGTGTGCAGCGCGGTGGCTGGAGAGGGCGAGAGCCCGCGCGGGAGCGGGGCGGGGTGCCAGGGGCTGCAGCGGTAGGAGCCCGGGGGCTGCACAGGAGGCAGCAGCCGCAGCTGGAGAGGGGAGGTGAAGAGGCGGCCGCACCGGCAGGGGAGATGCTGCTGCTGCTTTGGGAGCCTCGGTAAGTTTCCCCTGCCGGGGGGAGGAAAGGGACATCCCGCCACAGGAGGTGGCGGAGGGGAGTGTGCAGGGGCCGAGCAGAAGGCAATGCCAAGGCATGGCGGGTGGCTTCTGCTGGCTATAGGGCGTTGAGCACTCCCCATCCCTCGGGCGCCCCCGAGCCCCCCATAGCTCAGGAACCCCGGGGGCTCCGCTCCAAGCACTTTGCGCCTGTGCACCCAAAGGCACCCTCCGCATGCAGCGGGGAGGGCAGGGGCGGAGGGACGCGTCTGCCGCGGAGTTGCAAAGTTGTTGCTTCTTTGGGGCCGGCCCCTCCCCAAGCCCTCGCCCCGGAGCCGTGAGTGTGCGGCGGAGCAATGCACTCAAAAGGCCTCTCGTGTGTTTGTCCCTTCAGGGTGGCGTGTTAGGCTGGTTCGGGGGTGCAAGCTCCTAGGACGCGGGGAGAGAGCTGGCAGATGTCCCAAGCGAGGGAACCTCTTCCTCCGGGGCCTGACGGGCCGGCGCCTGCAGCTTCGACTGAACGCAGCCTTCTGGTCTTGCTGCCTCGCGGTGAGTTGCTTTAAAGTTTCTCTCCAATTGTTGCGCCTCTGATTGGAATGGTACATTCGCTGGTTCCTTCGGTGTGTGTAAGGAGGGGGGTGTTCAGCCCTGGTCTCTGCTGTTCCTCTGGACTCCGCTTGTTATTTAGAATGTGTCTCTGTGCAGCCAACAGAAAAAAAGTAGGTGGGTCTCACCCCCCACCACCCAAGTTGCTAAACGGTCACTTTCTTTCGCTTCTCAGTCTTGTGGTTTTGTTTGTAAGCACTTCTCTATAATGCCTCTCAAATTCCCAACGTGTCCTCCGAGCAGATTGAGGTAGGCAGCAGGTTTGTGACCATGACTTGTTCAGATTGGAGGTCACTTTGTTTTCCCTTTGAGGCTACCCTGAGATACTGCTGATAAACCCAGTTTGTGCTTTATTAATTTATTTTTAATCCACTATTCAAAGGGATGCATATCATTTGTTTTCATCTTAGTACCACACTCTCAGAATTAAATCTGATTTTATTTTTAGTTTGGCATCCAAATGAGTTGATTTCTGGAAAACCTTCATGTAAATTAGTTTGACGACTTATCTTCTGAAGATAACATACAGGAGGATGTGGTCATTTACTGTACATACTTATGGTCTGTGGCAATCAGGCTTTATCTTTTTCTTTTACAGCTGGCAGTTTTGATTTCAAGAATTCTGATAGCGATATAAAATAAGTCTCTGAAGAATAGAAAGGAAGAATCTAATTTAAAATTGCTTCACTTACCAGCTATGTATAAAGTTACACAGCATGATAACACAGTTGTACAACTGTATAATAAAGCCACCCTCTCTTCTTTGGCAACATCTTTAAATGAATAGCTACATGGAATCAAAGTTGAAGTCTCATTTGAGAAACCAGAAAGTATCCGAAGCTAAATAAAAATGTTCTGGCATGTAGAAATATTAAATTGGCTTATACTGATCTTATTGTTTTCTTGTCCTAGAGAGTGACTCATAACTGCTAAACAGCAAAAGTTTTTTTTTTTTAAATTAGATACAGAAGATCAACCATGCAGAACTGAACGGTTAGAACCATGTTTTTGCCAGAAGGACCAATGTCTGTAATACATATTTATTGTCAACATACTTTTTTGAGTATTAAGTGTCACCTTTATTGTGTCATATAATCAAATGTCCATACTGGTTAAACTTTACATGCAGGCCATACGCAGAAATTATTGAAGTTTGGTCAGTGAAATAATTGATTTAGGAACATGACTTTATTTTTAAGATTTGAGGCTTTGAATTGGGTTTTTGTATTTTATTAATATGAAATAAAATCATTTAGCTTCCAAATATTTTTTCCCAGGTCATTAAATAAAAAGCCTAATATGACACTGATTTGGCCATGGGCAAATTATGTGTAAGAAGAAATTTGAATGACATCTATTACATGTGTAACTATCATTTTAAAGGAGTATATGATCATATTCTGAAGAGCCAATGAATCACAAGCATTGTAAGTACTTTGATTTAGATTTGTTCACTGGTTGGGGTCTGTCACATACTTTGGAGCGTTCATGACTGTAAATGCCAGCCTCAGGGCATACACCTGTAACCGGTTGTATGTTCTATAATTAGATTTCACCAACCCAGTCCTGAAGCATTATACCAGTCTTACCAGGAAGTCACAGACAGTCCCCTTGGGCACTCCAGTCTATCGTGCCACCTAGGTGAGCTGGATTTAGTGATAAATGGTCACTTATACCAAAGATCACAAAATATTCAGGTTGTTCTCAGTCCCAAGAGATCAGTCACTCACCCCAAATCAGTTTGTACCTTAGATCTAACACCAAAGACAATGCCGGTAACCAATCCTACAGTGAACTAACTCAGGCTATATTAACTAAGAAAAGAAATGAGAGAGTTATTTACAGGTTAAAGCAAGCAGAAATATACACCAAAATGAGTCTATGGTTCCTAAAAAGTGACAGAGCTATAGTAATCTGTCAATTCAAAATGTCTTTCAGGGTGGACCCAGGGGTAACCCTGGGGATCTCTGCTTCAGTTTAGTTTCTATCACCTCGAGAGAGTCCAGACTCCAAAGATGAAAAATTTTGATGTTAGCTATCTTTATTTCCTTCTTTCAGATTTCAAAGTGATGGGACAAGGCCTTCTGCATGTAGCCTGTGTTGGCGTAATTAGCAAAAAGTCTTTGTATCGTGATGTCTTACAATGGTCCATTTAGTCTCATAGTCGTCCTTGGTGGGTGGGGGAACCACTCCTCCTGTCGGAGCTATCAAGTTCAGAGCAGGCATTTTTACAGTTATAAAGCAAAAGATAACCTTATAGCATGGGATACAGAGATTACAATAAGATTAATGCACGCAGCAATTTACAACCAATTTATAGAGTAGGGGTGGGCAAACTTTTTGGCCTGAGGGTCACATCGGGTTTCCAAAATTGTAGGGCTGGTTAGGGGAGGCTGTGTCTCCCCAAACAGCCAGGCATGGCCCGGTCCCTGCCTCCTATCCGAACCCCCCCCGCTTCTTGCCCCCTGACGGCTCCCCCGGGACTCCTGCCCCATCCAACCTCCCTGTACCCTGATGGCCCCCCTGGGATTCCAACCCCACCTGATCCCTGACCCCCCCCCCCCCGCCGGGACTCCTACCCCATCAATCCCCCCCCTTCCCTGTTGCCCCCCATCCACCACCCCCTGGTCCCTGTCCCCTGACCACCCCTGACTGCCCCCCGCTGCCCCATCCAAACCCCCCTCTCATTCCTGACTGCCCCCCGGGACCCCTGCCCCATCCAACCCCCCTGTTCCCTGCCCTCTGACCGCCCTGACCCCTATCCACAACCCCACCCCCATGAACTCCCCTGCCCTCTATCCAACCCCCCCTTCTCGCTGCCCCCTTACCGTGCAGCACAGAGCACCGGTGGCTGGTGCTCTGTGCTGGCACAGGGTCTACCAGTGTCACAGGCCCTGCAAACTCTTAAGGACATGCTCAACTTTAAGCATGTAAGAAGTTCCATTGATGGATTGGGGTCTTATTTGCTACAACTTTAAAATGTGATGTATTTTGATGATGAACCTAAACTTGAGTAGTATTTGTGGATATTTATTACTTTCTTTTAGCCTAAATCTGTTTTGGAGGGGAGGGGAGGGGAGAAGGAAAGAGGTGAGTTTATATCATTATCAATCATTATTCCGGCGCTTCAATCAGTTTAGCAGTATATGGTTACAAAGCCAGGGTAATTCAGGAATTACAGAATTGAAGGTTTAGGAAAAATATTTAGGACTTTCACCCTTATACATATTAATCTCCTGTTGCTTAGTAAGTTATTACTCAGTGTTAGGGTGAAAGAACTGAGTTCATAGTTTTAGATCAATGGTTTTCAACCTGTGGTCTGCAAACCCCTGGTGGTCCACAGACTATGTCTAAGGTTTCCAAAAGGGCCTGTACCTCCATTTAAAATTTTTTACTGGTCCGCAAATGAAAAAAAGGTTGAAAACTGCTGTTTTAGATGAATAAAATTGTTTTGGGGAAGCATAAATAAACTAATGTTATGCCTTTTATAAATGTGATCCCAGTACAGTATGTGCTCTAGTAAATATTTAAAAACTGAAGAAAAATGAAGTCTACAGACTAGCAGTGGAAGTATATCTTGTAGATTCAATTAAAGAGATTAGTTCTCTCATGTCTAAAGGTATGTTGTATATAATGTAAGGAAAACAGTATCCACCTCACCCTCAAAGTAAGACCCTTGTGAAATATTTACAGCATTTGTTTTAAATAGAGGAAGTTGCTGCTCTTTAAATCAGTTTTTAAGAAGAAATACCTCTAAAATACTCTTTTCTTTGTTAGGAAACAGATACAGGAATGCATGGAAGTGGATTGCCAGTTTTCCCAATAACTCTGAATATTAGCAAATCAATTTGTATGAATTTTATTTTGAGCAACAGGACTTGCAGGGAAATAGCAATGAACATGTGCAATATTCTGTAGAGCGATTTCCTTGTGGCCTGACCCTGTTAGGTGCTGCTGAACACCTATGAGTCCACTGACTTCGCTGGAAGTTGTAGGTTTCTTGAAAAGCTTTTGTTTAGTGTACTGAAAGACCAGAATGTTTTTTGGGGTAGGTCGGGGGGTTCATGGCAATAATCTGAGTAATTAATTACACAATTCTTGCTATCATATTGTTGAAAACGTCTTCATTTTAAAATTAGGACCCATACATTTGCAATAAAGAGTATTAACTGAATCTCTGTTTGCCTGGGAAAACTGACCAAGTTTCATCAATTAGATATAGCTGGCTTCTTGTGTAGAATAGAAAATATTAAGTACACTTCAGTCAGAAAATCTATAATACAATCTTCTAAAATGTTTTCCAACTATTTGCAAAGACTCACTTCTTGAGGACATCCATTTCTTCTTCTCTTCCATAATTCTGCACTGCGTTGCAAGGAAAACAGACTCTCCAATGGTGTTCTCCTCACTCAACTATTTATACTTTCAGTTGCACTGTCAGATAGAGAGCTGAAGCCTAAATGTGCTCTTCCTCTTAAAACAAGACTTTTTATAAGGAAGAACTATTTAAGGTTTAAATGTCTGAAAAATGCCACAGTTATGTGACTAAGAAAAAAGAAGTGGAAGAAAATAGCTTCAGCAGCTAGCTGGGTACACCCATGCAAGTTGTGGGGAAAGAAAGATGATGATGGCAGCAAAAGTTATCAAGTGTGTACTGGGCCACATCTAATTTTTTTTTACACCAGGCTCACCAACATGGCATCGGAGCATCTCTCCAATCACCTTTCTTATTAGACCATTTTAAAATTAATTGGTAAATATTTGTGTGATTAAGGTAATTGGAATTTGGCTCTTCATATTGCTGGGATTACCATCAGGAACAAATGAATTAGTAGTGTCGTCCCTTTTGAAATGGAGTCATTTTAATGCTTAGTTTTGAATCCTGAGAGCCTCATCGGCATAAGTGAGGTACCTCATTGGTACCAATGAGGTATACATGGCACTGAGGAGAGCCCTAAGAATGCACCTTTGATATACCTTTGAAGGTACTTGTGCATTTCCTCCCCCAATAAAGATTAGGTCAGCTTGGGTGGGGCCATGATCCTGTCTGGACAGGCCCCTTGTAGTTGTTGAACTAGCAGTACTAGCACCTCTCACCTCCTGTGCTCCCCAGCTGCCTGACTGCCCCCTGTATGAGTGTTCTGTGGGATGTAGATTGGACTGTGAAGGAGACCTAATGCACCTAAATAAGAAGTCTGACTCTCAGCATTTCTGAGCACCAGTAGCTCCCATTGGAGTAAAATATCTAAAATGTTAGCACTGACCTGGTGCTGTTTATTACTTGTACCCCTGGATAGACTTTTTATATTAAATCCTGTGCATTTAAATAAACTGCACACTATTAAAAGGTTGATCTTGCACAGAACTCCAGCTGAATAATCAGTCCATATCTTCAACTGTTTTGGAGTATCATCTAAGAGTACTGAGCAAGCTTTCACCTTGGCCGGTTCTTAACTAAAAATAATCTAGAATAACAATTAGTGAACATTGCCTAAGTGTTTGCAAAATAGAGAAACAAACAGTGTTAGTATGAAAGGAAGAATAATAACTGCACTTTAGAAAGTAACAGATATCTAAAGAAGATTTAGAGAGTTGAAACTGATTCAAACACTTCTGTTGAAAAAATAGAAGAAATAAAGAGACAAATTCTGAAAATGACATCCAGCAGCCTCCTCTTTCCCTGCAAAATATACTTCCATCCAAATTCAAAATATGAAATTAATTTAGTGTTTGAAAAAAGAAGAATTAATGTTCAGTGCCTCGGGAAAGCACTCAAGCACATTCTCAACTTCAAGCATGTGCTCAAAGTCCCATTGACTTTGCATGTTTTAGTTCTTATGTGAATAGGGATGCTATCCTGGGGCCATAAAAGAACACTATACCCAGATTGGACTGGACTGTAGTAATCCTGCTTCACTGGGACTCCTAGAATTTCTTAAGGTTACAGCTAGCTACTCCAGTTGCCGTAATAGTCACACTTTACCAGCAGTTTCTGAGTGTTATGAGTAATGGGGATTTTTTTTTTTCAACTGTTGGGCAATTATAGTTATTTTTTCCCAAACTAGTTAAGTACTTACTTTGTGTGTTTCCAGATATAACATTATCTGGCTTATTATTTTTGTGAAATTGGTTTACTTCATAGTTGTCAGTGTTGGTTCTAAAGTAGCACCAAATGAAAAGCAGAAACTCATAAATGAATAACTGTAGCTTTTCCTGTAAACCTACTTCAGCTTTCAGTTTCATATGCATAGTACCAGTGAAATGATTCATGTCCACAGGGCTGGGATACATCTGTAAAGGTTTGCGGACGATACCAATCTGGGCGGGGTTGCAAGTGCTTAGGAGGGACAGGATTAAAATTCAAAATGTTCTGGACAAACTGGAAAAATGGTCTGAAGTAAATAGGATGAAATTCAATAAGGACAAATGCAAAGTACTCCACTTAAGAAGGAACAATCAGGAAAGATATGGACAAATTGGGAAAAAGTCGAGAGAAGAGCAACAAAAATGATTAAAGGTCTAGCAAACATGAGCTATTAGGAAAGATTGAAAAAAATGGGTTTGTTTAGTCTGGAGAAGAGAAGACTGAGGGGGGACATGATAACAGTTTTCAAGTACATAAAAGGTTGTTACAAGGAGGAGGGAGAAAAAATTGTTCTCCTTAACTTCTGAGGATAGAACAAGAAGCGATGGGCTTAAATTGCAGCAAGGGTGGTTTGGGTGGGACATTAGAAGAAAATTCCTAACTGTCAGGGTGGTTAAACACTGGAATAACTTGCCTATGGAGGTTGTGGAATCTCCATCATTGGAGATTTTTAAGAGCAGGTTAGACAAACACCTGTCAGGGATGGTCTAGATCAGTGTTTCCCAAACTTGGGACGCCGCTTGTGTAGGGAAAGCCCCTGGCCGCCGCTTCCAGCAGCTCCCATTGGCTTGGAGCAGCGAACCGCGGCCACTGGAGGCCGCGATAAACAAACTGGCCTGGCCCACCAGGGTCTTTCCCTACACAAGTGGTGTCCCAAGTTTGGCAAACACTGGTGTAGATAATACTTAGTCCTGTCATGAGTGCAGGGGTCTGGACTAGATGACATCTCGAGGTCCCTTCTAGTCCTACGTTTCTATGATTCTGTCAGGGCCTTAGACTGTAGTTAGATCAACAAAGGGATTTAGGCACCTAATTGCCAGTTTTGCTGCCTAAATCCAAGGATTCTACTGAGAAGCAGGTCAGCTAAAAGTTGTAATGGATAAATACTTTTGTGGGTCTAGTTCTGAGCTCTTGGGGACTGTTTTATTTTTTAAAGCAGCAGTTCCTAGTACAAGAAGGACTTGATCTTGAGTCAGTAGTGTAATACAATTGAATAACAGTAATAACCATGGAAAGGGTATGATGCTTTTATTGTATCATTTGAAAAAACTTACAGAAGTTTTGAAGAGAGATTGTTTTTTTGGATGAACGCATTCTAATGAATATCAAACAAAATATCTAGGATGTTAGAGTTTGGAAATAAGCTGAATTGAAGAGCATCTCTTTTTCCTACTGGCTGTCAATTTTGGGGGTTAATTTCATATAGGCTGAAGGATGTAATGGAGAAGAGAAGGCTAGTATACAGAGAGAGAAATCTCAAGACCAAACTTTTTTCTGGTTCAAACGTGTTATAAGTTCCTACAGAAAACCCATGAAAAAGGAGTGCACCTGTTTACCGCCTGAGCATGCCATTGCTCTCATATCAGCTTTAGGCTCTGTTGGGAAAACTTTCTGAGTAGGTATGACACATCAACCAAGGTTTAAGCATTTGCTTGGATTGTTGGTAATAGTCATTGTAATGCTTTAATTTATTGACCTTGCTTTCAGGTATATTTCATAACAAAACACACTCATGGTAGGACTTATCTAGACCATTCCTGACAGGTGTTAGTCTAATATAGAATCCAAGATTTTTCTCCATTATTTGAAGCCTAATAATGCAATCCAAGAAGCCTAAGATCTCAATTATGGGGAAAATTCCCATTAAATAAATAAATTTAGATATTCTGCTGGTGTGGGGGGGTAGGAAGGAGAGGGAAACGAGAAGGTAAGCCAATGGTTATTACTTTCACTGTGAAATTTGAAAAAATGTTGGGATAGACTTTGTCTATGGACATTTGGGGGCAGACCCTCACTTGGTGAAGTTAATGGTGTTATGCTGCATCTGTCCTTTGATATCCCTTCAGCAATTTAAGATATTCATTTTTGGATAATCCTCAGATCAAGAGTTATTTTACTGATTAATTGCCACACTCCTTTCTTAAATGTTGTACCTTTGTTCTCCTGATGTTAACAATTTATTCACAATTTCAGGATTGGTTCACAGACTAGCCAATTAAGTAGTGCTGGCTAGCAGTGGTATACCGTATATACCATCATAGTTTTTCAAACAGAGGAAACAAAAATGAGAGAATTCAAGTATGGTTTAATCCTCAGCAATGAAAAGAAGTTGGGAAATGAGTATAAAACTAATAGAAAAGTAAAAGTAAAGGTAATGAATTATGAACTATTCCACTGACCATAGCAGACTTTTGATATTGGGAAGATGTCTACTTAAGACTGAATGAAAACTGCTGTAAGTGTGGTGACATCTAAGGAAATTTCACTCTTATGGTTGGTTCTACACTCAGAATTCCCGTTCACTTGACTAAAATTTAATTTGGAATTTTGACTGCCCCAAAATACAGTTATTCTTTCAGTAGGACTGTTGTTTAATATCATCTACTACATCAAGATTTTAAATAGGGTTGTGCACCATCACATCTTATACAAAACAGTTACCGCTGCACAGTGAATTGTTTTCCAGCAATTCATGATTGGTGTCATAATCTTCTTAATTTTGCTACTCTGGTTAGTTTAAGAGCAAAATCTTTTAAAATGATTTATATTGTTATCTGTGTGCTAGAGATACAGTAAATTAATAAAGGTAACAACATTAAGAATTTCATGCCATTTCCCCCCACTTATTTAACAAGTGGTAGTTCACTTTATTTTAAAATAGCTTTAAATAGCACACATTATAAAACACATTTAAAAAATGTTATGCAGTTTGAAATATTACTTCAACTTGAAATCTAAGTGCAGTATTTTATGAACCATTTTAACATGGAATATAGATTTTTAGACTGGTGATCTATCAGTGACTGATGTGTTGTGAATAAAATAATTGCCTATGGAAGATACCTATGAAAGCTTTCATTTATTTTGGTGAGTGAAAATATGGGTCAGTGCTTGTCAGCGGGAAGAAACTTCATATGGGAAGCTACATGTGAACATATTACTGTTGAATTCCATAGTACTTGTAAAGAAGGCTTAAAAGTCTCTTGGCCAACACCGTGAAGTAAGCTTCCTTACGGTTGGAGCATGTTTATTACAGAAAGAACAGCATTTTGTAAATTTGATTAGAAATTCATTTTAATTCAACAATGGCTTTTCATATCTTTAAAAAAACAACAACTGAAAGTTCTGTTACCATGGGATTTTTGTCTCCTTCAGTTTTGGCTATTAGTCAATAAAAGTCCTTAGTCATATGTTGAATCTCAGACCTTTGACACAGTTCCTGTAGCTTTTATGAAATTCAGACATAGCAAGTAGTTTGTACACCAGGTTTTATCTGAAAATGTTGTTTTGGAAGGTAAATAAACTTTGTTAAACTTGAAACACAGTTTGCCATTCAACTGTCTTCTTAAGGTATATTTGCATGTGAACATGTAAAATGCAAGCCCACTGAAAGACTTTCATTAAAGAACTAATCTGATGAGCAAAAATGATGGGAAAACTGGTTGAAAACTAACATTATTGTGAATTATTTAAAAGGGAGAATAACAATACTTACTACTGTTATCAATGATTTGAAATTAAAATATGTTTTTCTTTGATTTAGAAAAATGTGACAAAGTGAATACAGCTGCAGGAGAGAGAGACATAACACCACCTTCCAATAACCAAAGCATACAACCAGAGATACAAGACCAGTCTGTCTGGGGAAATCGCACTGATGGTGACCTCATCAGAAGTAAGTATTTCCAGAACAAATTGCTGTCGTTTAGGCTTGCTTTACTAGTCTAATGGGGTACTGACTGTTGACTCAGTTAAATGTGTCAAATCAATTATGTTGCAACCATAATGTATGTCAACAGAATTTCTTCCCTGAAATGATTCCTGTCAGCATTATCAGCAAGAGGTTGAAACCAAGACATAAACAAGATGTTTTGGTGATTTGAGTGTCTCTGCATAACAGTATAATAAGGAACTCCTGTACAGTTTACCTTTTTAAGACATAATATTATGTGATATGATGTACTTTGCCTATAAGTTCATGACAAGATGAGTTTATGTAGCAGACAAACTAGTTGCAGTGTGCAACTTTACTAGGTACTATCACCGTAGGTTTAAGTTACATGTTTAAGTGGCAGAGTAAACTAGGCTCAGAGCAGCTTTCTCTAAAGCTAGAGCTTCCATTCAGATATATTGAGCAACAGCATTCTACAAGTTTATAAGGAATTTCAAGTCCTAAAGTAGCACGCTTGCAGAAAGGTCTTGCATAACAAAATGTAGCCTTGGCAGACACAGAACTAAAAGAATGTTGTAAAACATATCTTAAAGCATGATTGGTAAGGGATTAACACTAGATAGCTTTTACAAGCTGCACCCCGGTCTATAATTTATTTTAAATAAAGAACGTAAGGCTATTTCCATTTTCTCTTTTCAGTCAATGTTTATGCACTGCCCAGTGTATCCTGAAAGTTGCACATGTTTAAAGATAAAATGTTTTGCTAATAATTGTTAGTGCTAATACCGTGTTTACTTTAACATTCTGTGAATAGTTGAACTTTTGAAAGTTAAGGGAGTGGTAGCATGGGGAAATGTCTCTAATTATAAGTTATATTCATAAATTGAATAAGCTTGAAGCAGCATTTCGCATCTACTTTCAACCTGAGCAATGTGGACTGACCATCCGCTTAAAGGTCATAGTTGCGTCACAGTCTGCATGTATTGTCCTTCTTCAGCGGAGTTTCAGTAGGATAAATTTGTGCTACTCTAGTCCTCAGAACTCGCCATAATTAAGCATTTCTTTTCCCTTGTGTGGTCCCATCTGCTCCCCTCTCTGAGCAGCTGAATAAAAGTCTCTCTTGAAATATCAACTTCTCCCTTTTTTAGATAACTCCATAAATATTTTGCTGTATCTTGGATGTATTCTATTACTAGTTAGGTGTTTCTTAGGAAAGCTTAAATTTACCTAAAGGTAAATCTGTACATTTTTCATAGTTTGGGGTAATAGTTGTTATATATCAGGGGTTCTCAAACTGGAGGTTGGGACCCCTCAGGGGGTCGCGAGGTTATTACATGGGGGGTCGTGAGCTGTCAGCGTCCACCCCAAACCCCGCTTTGTCTCCAGCATTTATAATGGTGTTAAATATATAAACAAATGTTTTTAATTTATAAGGGGGGTCGCGCTCAGAGGCTTGCTCTGTGAAAGGGGTCACCAGTACAATAGTTTGAGAACCACTGTTATATATGGTGACATAAGTGTATGTAAAGCAGTATGGTGGGAGAGCTGTGCCACAATTAACAGGTTCCTTATCCCAAAGGACTATCAGTATAAGGGTATAAGCTAGGGCAGTTCAAAATACTCTACCGAGTATTAAGGTGTGTCTGCACTACAAGCTCTACAGATGCAAACCTTCAGCTGTACCCCTGTAGTGCAGACATTTGCTACAGCAGTGGGAGAGATTTTTCCATTGCTGTAGGAAATTCCTCCCCCTTCCCCTGAGAGGTGGAATCTAGATCAATGGAAGAATTCTCCTGTGGATCTAGTGGTGTCTATATTGGGGCTGAGGTTGTCATAACGCCGTCTTTCAGGGTGTGAATTTTTCACACCCTTGAGTGATGTAGCTAGGTGGACCTGTTTTAGGCCTTAGAAAAGCAGAGTAGCTGGTAGCCATAACTGGAAAAAAGCTCTTTGGAAAAAGTGGATGTTAAAAGGTTTTGGAAAGGAAGAGAGTGATGTTCTAAATGTAATGGTGACAGGCAAGAAGATGCAGAGTTGAGAGTGAGCAAAGAGGGAGATGGGTGTAGTGGAGGAGATGAGGGTAGAATTGTTCGCAGAAGGAGGAGTATGGGGATCCTTGTAGGTTAAGAGAAGAAGTTTGAATTTTTTGTGGGATTAGAAAAGAGGTTGGGGAGGAAGGCCTAGAGTTCTGGGAAAGTAAAATCACTTGGTAGCAATATTTTAGATGGACTGAACTGCAGTTGAGAGAGAATGGTATAGCAGAAGGTTGCAGTAGTCAAGATATAAAAACTAGTGTGTGGATTCTATTCTTGGCAATTGGATTGGAGACAGAAGGATGATTTTTTTTCTAGATATGGTATAGTAAGAAGCAGGAATTATCAAGTGCATGGAAGTAAGGAGAGTCTAAAATGACACCATGATTGAAAGCCTGGGTAATGGGAGGGATCATCTCATCCTTGATAAGAATGGAGTAGGATAAACATCCACCAAAATATTTATTAGGATTTTCAAAAGGGTTTGGCATTGGCCTAATTGCTTGCATTGAAGTCAATATCAGTTTTACCATTGACTTCAGTGACAGCAGAATTAGGTCAGTGCTGAATACCTCTAAAACTCCCATCCTTTCTATTTGAGTTTCATATAGCAGTAAAGTGCTGTCTTATGATGAAGCATGTGTGAATAACTGTTGTGAGATAATGAATACTCATTTTTTATTTCACCATTGTTTTTTTCCTTAATTTTCTTAATGCAGAGCAAAGTGATCCTCCAAGAAAAAGTAGTAAAAATCATAATACTAAAGCAGATTTTCTTACTGTTCATCAGTTGTGGGCATGAGGAGAGACGTAGTTTTTACATCGCATGAACAGTATTTGACTCAATTACATACCGCAAGTGCTATTTGTAAAAGTTTTATACATTGGTCTTCTTGATAATTGAAGCTTGAATAACAGAACAAGTACAATAAAGAGAACCTTGTGTGTCTAAAACGCTGTTTATCATCTTAATAATAAGTGCTTCAGCTAAGCATGACAATGATTCAGCCAAGTATATTGTATTATTCAAGTAAATTCAAGAAATATTGTATATAAAAATAAGTCTGGGACTAGAAGTAAACAGTGTTTTAGCATATGGTTATATTTTAAATAAGAAAATTTACATTACACTGCCTAGTCAAATAATTAGCTTTTTGTGTTTTTAAATTAATTTTAAACAAAGGACACATTGTAATTTTTGTTCAAGAGTCTTGCCATCTATTTACCACTGTCCTAATGATTCAGTTTCTCTTTTTCCATATGGATTGTTTTGTCCACCCACACAGTTGATACATGTCTCCTTTTGTAATAAGAACCTTTTAGTTTTCATATTCTAAATGTTTCCATCTGTTAATTTTCCAAGTTTTTCTTTTTTACAGATGTTTGTTATCCTGCTGTGTATGTAACTAAATTCATCCGTCAGTTTTACTGATCCACATATAGTACAATAGATTAGAATTTTAGGGACTCTGTGTAACGAGTTCACTATTTTTATCATTGCTCATTTGCATTTGTAAATTCACGTTACCTGGCAGAATTAATAAACTGAACATAAGAATGGCAATACTGGGTCAGACCAAAGGTCCATCCAGCCCAGTATAACCCTTATGCATGAAGTTAGCTATCTAACACTGAAATGTTATAAAATGCATGCTGTGACATACTTTTTTTCTTGCATTTTTTCTTTAGTTTCTTCAGTTTCATCCTCATTGGAAGAGAATAATACAAATCAATCTAACTGGTAATCATTAGCGCCAGTGACAGATTAGTGTGAATTCTTTAATTGCCTGGAGGAAGGAAGGAGCCCAACCTTGTTTGTTTGTTTGTTTTGCATTTCATACTGCCAACAGTGTGCTAGGCACTGCCCATGTGTGCAGGAGGGCAAAAGGTCCGGTTCAAAGAGCTTGCAGTCTATGAAGAGAAACATACAAACAGTAGTGGGAAGGAAAGCATCCAAGCATGAGTGGTCTGGAAGAGAGTTTCAGCCCACCATTTCTGTTGTAAGTGGATTTTTTTGCACTTACATGTTGTGTGTTCTCACAAGTGAATTCTGTGTGTATGATGCTTATCAAGTGGTTAGTCACCCAATAGTTAGTATTTGCATCTGCAACACTTTGCCCAGTAGATCAAAACATAGCTATAGCTCTTCTAGTATAATTAGCTACGCAGGTAGCAGAATGTTTGAATCTAGCCTCACAACCTGGAAGAACCATTGTCTTCTTCTGAGGCAGGCCAAGAACTCTGTATTACCACATTGCAACCCTCTCACACCAAGTTCTTGGTTTTGAGGCCCTCCTCTGGACTTCATCTTTCAGATGGTAATCTCTTGTAATCAGTCTACTCCAGCCTTGAATTTGGTAGCTCTATATTGCTCCTGTTGTAAGAGAGTTCCTCTCTGCACTAGCAGCTCCTAAAGTTTTTGATCAGCCAGGATTTTATAGCCTTGAAAAATCCCAGAAACGATTATAAACCTTTTTCCTTCCACAGAGAATTACCCTCGGCCTTCTTATTTCAGGATTTTGCAAGCATTCAGGATACTGTTCCTCTAATGAAGCTGTTCTAAAGCCAGCCTCATATCAGGTTTGCCTTCTTCCTTAGTTGTGTGTTTAAATACCAGCTAGTAGCTCTTTCCCCCCCTCATCGGAGTAGTCAGACATCCTTTATGGAGACTCTACTTCTGCTGCAACCCTTCTTTGATACTTGGGGGAGGGATGCCTGATGGAACATCAGTGCTCTGGGAACAGAAATTCCGCTATCCAGATATGCAGAAAATAGGCTGGGCCAGCCAGGAAAAAACATTCACAATCACTCATACACCCTTTCACATACACCCCATAGCTATATATGCTGAGCCCATTAATCCTATCTTGTCCTTGCCCATTGCTGTGCACCCACACCTTTCAAAGGCTCTGTATGTTTTTCCCCCTGTTAAGCTGAAATTAAAGAAGGTGCTTAAGTTTAACCGCATTTGTCTGTGGAAAAGGCTATGATGCAACAGCACTGCTTGTGGCAGTGCTTCTCTTCCCCAGTCAGAGATGGAGTGTACATTCTTTCACCGATCCCAAACTACAGTGGCTTCTGCAGTTTAATACTCAAACTATACCGGCACAGAAAACATCTTTTTTATAGTCAAAACAACATTCAAAAGGATTAAGTAGGTAGATTTTAGACAAGTCTTACAGAAAATGAAAAGTCATCATTAATGTACGTTTTATGTAGGAAAAAGAATGTGTGTGAGATGGGGGGAGAGTTTCAGTGACTTGATCGTTATTTACTTGTGAGGATTTAATATCCGTTCTCATTCTCAAGAAGGACCTTAGCTTTGTGATATTTAAGAAAACAAAAATCATCTCCCATAGATTCAAATTGTCATGAATAATTGATTAATAATAATCCAATTCTGAAAATTAAATAGCCTAAAATATGCCCATGTTTTACAGATAGAAAGGTCATTGCTATCCATCATTTCTCTCTGCTTCAATTGCCTCTTTCTCCTCTACTAAACAGCATCCTGCATAAGGGTTCTTCTCTTGGGAAAGGGATACTTCATCCATCTCTGGGGGGATAAACTACTATGTACATTGTGGTGCCCACTATCTTAATTAAAGAAAAGGAGGTAAGGAAGGTGGTGTGATTATATTATTCTAGGAGATTTATTATCTTCTCTATTACTCAAATTTACACAGATTTTATTTTCTACAGTTAATTAATGAAAACAACTGCTAAAGGAAAAGGTCTATTTCGGTATTTGCAATGCAGTATTTTTTGTTTTTTGGTACGTTATATTATACAATTTAAAAACAGGACATTTTTATAACTCACATTATAGTATCTGATTTTAGAATGATCCCTTGAAGATGAATTTTTCTTAGAAATCTTATAGTGTATTAAACTGTTTTAAAGTTATGAGAATGAAAAATCTTTTTCTGTTTAAAAAAATGTCTTAGTGTTTGGAGTAACTCAAATGGCTGTTTTCAAACTTCAGAGTTGGCAAATCCTCTATGATGGCTAGTTACTTTGTAAGTCTAAAATGCTTTAAAAATTAGATTAATAGAAAAATGAATGAAAATAGCATACTGATCCTAAGTAGTCCATCCGCATCCTTAAAGACGTAATTGCCGAATGTTCCAAATGGGATAGATGCAGTGCATGAGCAAGCATGTGACCAGAAGTGTGCCTAAATAAACCAGGGGTCAGCCACCTCTGGCACGCGGCTCGCCAGGGTAAGCACCCTGGCGGGCTGGGCCAGTTTGTTTACCTGCCGCATCGGCAGGTTCGACCGACCGCGGCTCCAACTGGCCTTTGGCCCGCGCCGCTTCCCGCAGCCCCCATTGGCCTGGGATGGCGAACCGCGGCCAGTGGGAGCCGCGATCGGCCGAACCTGCTGACGCGGCAGGTAAACAAACTGGCCTGGCCCGCCAGAGTGCTTACCCTGGCGAGCCGTGTGTCAGAGGTGGCCGACCCCTGAAATAAACAGTCCAGCTTTGTTTATTTCAGTGCCCAGACATTCAAATAAAGGCATCTAGGATATGATCTTGAATGTTTGATCCTCTTTGAGACGTTTAACACATTTTCAGAGGAAGTGTGTCCAGACAATAGATATAGTAGTTTTGTCTAGGAGCACCTTTATGTGTAGCCACTTCTTGGGATACCTAAGCGATTTCTCCTTCAACCAGATCACCCTAACCTCTCACCCATCTACCATACACCTCCTTTACTAACTTCTGCTTTTCCCTCTAATGTGCTTCCTCTCTCTCAACTCTCAGATCTCCTCCAGTATGTACTGACTGGCCTAATGCCATGTGTATTTTAATTTGTTCTTCCCAGCCGGTTGTTTAATTCCTTATCTGAAACTAAATCTATTATATTGTTTATTCAAGTGAACTATTACAGTGAAGTGGAGAAAAGAGTTTGGCACCCAAAAGGCTGATGACCTACCAAATACTAAGATTGCTCACAAAGTGCATACTTTTGAAATCACTGTATTTCAAAATGTTGAGCATAAGCTAATCCTTTCAGCACTACATAAGGATGAATAATGTGACTTATTGTGACACTTTTCAACCAGTAAGTACCAAAACATAAATTTTGATTGATTAACTTATATTAAAAAGACAACACAGGACAAGTTATACGTCTTGTATTATATTGGTTATACATCTTGTACTATATACAGTTCTTCTGATAAGCTTGATCTTAGATTGTACACCAGTTGTTGGAATTCTGATCTTGAATGAGAAGTTTAAGGGCTTAGTCAGCTCGGGGCAGGTTACTGCATTATGTGCTTCTTGTATTCTAGAGTGGGCTCTTAATTGGTCTTTTCTATGGCACTTGAGTTTAGTCCTGATACAGGTGCATCAAGTTTAAAGGAGGAGAATTTAGAAGATTTGGATACAAGTGCAGTTGCTGTAAACTGGTAAATGCAAGTGAGAAATCGTAAGCCATTAACAGCAGTACACACCAGACAGAATAAAAATCTTGAATATTCCTAATATGCTCATCACAGTTCTGAGGTAGCACAACCAATGGAGTCACATTATATTTCTCCATAATGGATTCTATTCATCACTACTCTGATGATTGAGCTCTGATTGTTTAGATTCTCTCCCCGCCCCCCCCCCCCTTTTTCTTCTAATGAGAAATGTGGATGAGTTGTTCTTTCCTATTGTGAGGAAGGCTTTTGCAAAAAGGTAGGCTTTAGTTTGTACCTGGAAAGGGTTCATTTTGGGATCATTCTTACTTTTTGCTGTAAGATATTCCAAGGTCCTTCAGCTGAGCATGCTCTGCCCCTTACTCTGGAGAATTTCACCCTGGACTCTATCAGCTGTAGTTTTACCTTGAGTACATTTGACTTGGATGGTAAGACAGTATCTGAGATAATCAGGTTCTTATCAGTTAAGGTCCTTGAAGGTTAGAACCAGGACTTTGAACTGAACCAGATATTGGAAGCCAGTAGAATTAGCAAAGTGCCAGTGATGTGCACTTTGTAGCCTTTTTCGCTTAAAAAGGGGGGGCTGCTGCATTCTGTATAAATTGAAAATTTCTTGGTTTTTAATCCACAACCCCAGATAGAATGAGTTGCGGTGGTTTAACCACCATGGCTAGTTTTCATAGTGTGTAACCTTCCAGGTGACTGAATGTGGAAGAAGGTGTTTTGGTTTTTTGTTTTTTGTTTTTTTTTGCTATGGCCACTACTTGTGTATATAGTAGCAGTCATGATTCCAGCAGGAACTTTAGGGTACGTCTATACTTACCTCCGGGTCCGGCGGTAAGCAATCCATCTTCTGGGTTCGATTTATCACGTCTTGTCTAGACGTGATAAATCGATCCCGGATCCATCCCGGAAGTGCTCGCCGTCGACGCCGGTATTCCTGCTCCGCAAGAGGAGTACGCTGAGTCGACGGGGGAGCCTGCCTGCCGCGTCTGGACCCGCGGTAAGTTCGAACTAAGGTACTTCGACTTCAGCTACGTTATTCACGTATCTTAGTTCAAAGTGGAGGGTTAGTGTGGACATGCACTTCGATGCTGCGCTGGGTGATCACAGTGTTGACGCACATATGCTACGTATACTAATGGCCAAGATTATTTGAGGCCTTTTGTTTCTGTATAACTGCATGCCCGCCTCAACAGCGCTTTGCCTGGTTGCTAGGATGACAATCATAAATTCTGCATATAGTTTGGGATTTCCAGATAAATTTGCCATGTTTTGAATATAAAGTAAATTCTAGATACATTTCAAAATAGTGTCTGTTGTTGGTACGATGTAAGATAAATTTAATCCAAAACTATTATATGCTGAATTGGTTTTAAAAATAGTTCACTGTAATTGTAATTACTTCTCCTAATTGGAAAATATCATGTATATTTGTCTTGTGCCTTTAAAGTGAAAGAGGAATAAAAAGTGTGACCAAATTCAATGTGAAATATTATGGATTCCCTGAGTAAGTGTGGCTTCAGTCTGCTATTTTCAGTAATACTGGTTTCAATTAGCAATATTTAGCATTGCAGACAACAAATTACATACTGTACAAAAACATGATCATACATGATTTGTACTTTTAGAATACATTTTTGCCCCCCCCCCAAAGTCATAAACGTGAACTATTGCAGTAATGGTTAGCCTTTATCATTTTAATTTATATGTATTTTTTGTGTGTTTTATAGCATAACTTGATGTAGGTTGCATAGCTGAAGACTGTTAATGCGTCTTCCATATAATATATGTGTGTGCATGCATATATAGGTTACCTACCACAGTGAATTCTGTCTATCAGTTAAATCAGCCTCTGTACAGATGACTGGAAGATAGCTAAATGTAATGCCAATTTTTTTAAAAAAGGCTCCAAAAGTGATCCTAGCAATTACAGGCTGGCAAGCCAACTTCACTACCAGGCAAAGTGGTTGAAACTGTAGTAAAGAACAGAATTATAAGCCATGTAGATGAACATGATATGTTGGACAAGAGTCAACACGGTCTTTGTAAAAGGAAATAATGCCTCACCAATCTATTAGAATTATGTGGGGGGTCTCAACAAGCACATGGACAATGGTGATCCAGTTTTATAGTGTACACCTCTACCTCAATATAACGTGACCCGATATAACACCAATACGGATATAACGCAGTAAAGCAGTGCTCCAGGGGGGAGGGGGGCGCTCCGCACTCCGGTGGATCAAAGCAAGTTCAATATAATGCGGTTTCACCTATAGCATGGTAAGATTTTTTGGCTCCCGAGGACAGCGTTATATCGAGGTAGAGGTGTACTTGGACTTTCAGAAAGCGTCTGACAAAGTCTCTTAAACAGAGTAAGCAGTCATGGGATAAGCGGGATCATGGATTAGTAACTGGCTAAAACATAGGAAACAAAGGCTAGGAATAAATGGTCATTTTTTAGAATGGAGAGAGAGAAATTGTGGGGTTTCCCCAGTAACTGTATTGGGACCAGTGCTGTTCAGCATATTCATAAATGATCTGGAAAAGGGGGTAAATAGTGAAGTGGCAGAGATTGCAGCCGATACAAAATTACTCAGGAAATCCAAAGCTGATTGCGAAGAGTAACAAAAGGAGCTCAGAAAATTGGGTGACTGGGCAACAAAATGGCAGATGAAAGTAAATATCGATAAATGCAGAGTAATGCACACTGGAAAACATAATTCCAATTATACATACAAAATGATGGGATCTAAACTAGCTGTTACGATTCAAGAAAGAGACCTTGGAGTCATTGTGGACAGTTCTCTGAAAATATCAGCTTTTTAGACTCATGCTACACATTGAGCAAACAGTGCTAGGAACCATTAGGAAAGAGATTGATATTTTCTGTTTTATTATATGCCACTATGTAAATCCGAGGTATACCCATACGTTGAATACTGCATGCAGTTCTGGTTGCCCCATCTCAAGAAAGATATATTTGAATTGGAAAAGGTACAGTGAAAGGCAACAAATGTTATTAGTGGTATGGAACAGCTTCCATGTGACGAGAGATTAAAATGAGTGCGACTGTTCAGCTCAGAAAAGAGTCAACTAAAGGGTGATATGATAGAGGTCTATACAATTGATGGCATGGAGAAAGTGGATAGGAAAGTGTTATTTACCCCTTCATATAACACAAGACCCAGGGGGTCACCCAATGAAATTAGTAGGCAGTAGGCTTAAAACATATATAAGGAAGTACTACTTCATACAATGCACAGTCAACCTGTGGAACTCATTGCCAGGGGATTTTGCAAAGGCCAAAAAAAAAAATTAAATTAGTTCCTGGAGAGTAGGTTCCCCCAAAGGCTATTAGCAAACCCCATGCTCTGTGTGTCCCTAAACCTCTGACTGCCAAAAGGTAGGACTGGATGACAGGAGATGGATCACTCGATAATTGCCCTATTCTATTCATTCCTATGAAGCATATCACACCATCTGCTAGACAGCATAGTGGGCTAAATGGACCATTGGTCTGACCTACTATGCCCATTCTTATGTTCTTAATTCTTAAAATGAGAGAGCCAGATTAGTAGTTTACTTCCTAGTCTTTTATAAACACTTCTGTGTTTGTGACCTGTCCTGAGTGACAAACTTGCAATCGTCTAAAGGGACTTAGATCCCCAATTCCCACTGCAAGTTAATGAGTGATTATGTGAATCTGAATTCTGACTGTCCAGAGGATAGAAGGATCTCTGAACATTATTAATTTATTTTGCATTCTGGTAGTCCCCGCAGTGTGTGAGGCACTGCCTACTAATAATACTGGTCACCCCAATTTCGAGGGTGACATCAACAATCACAGTTTGTACTAATGGGGCTTTGCATGGCTCAGTAAACCAATTTGGGAAGAACAAAATTTGCCGGACTGTCCACAGAGCCATTTGCTTGCCAGTGTTATTGGGTTGCATGTTGTTTCCATGCCTGGCCCTGTGCTTCTAGCTGCACAATGTGGTTCTCCTCAAAGTTGTGGACATTCACACTTATTATGTGCCGCCATCTGATGTGGTCAGATGCCAGTTTATCAAAGATCGAATCAGAAATATTCATCTTGTGCAGATTTTGTTTGAGTATCTTTGAAGTGTTTTATCTGCTCTTCAGAGTTACGGTTGCTGGAGCGTAATTCAGAATATAGAATTTGTTTTGCTAGATGATTCTCAGGCATACAAATTAAATGACCAGTTCATCTCAGTTGGGTGCAAATCAAATGAGCCTCAATACCAACCAAACTATCTTTTGCCAAGACTTCCCTGTTGGACAGCTGGTCCTACCATTTGATGCCCAGCAGTCATCATAAGTGTTGCAATTGGAAACTGTCAAGGTTTTTAATGTGCCATTAATAACAGATCCATGTTTCACCCTGTAGAGCAATGTCATTAGGACAACAGCATTATACACTTAGATTTTTGTCTGTTTTACAGAGATTCCATGTTGCTTTCTGATTCAGTGATAAAGGAAACCATATTGCGGCACTGGATTTCTTTATTTGCATATCCACTTTGTGATTGATTGTCATATGATAGTTTAACATATTGCTGATATTACTAAACTGTCTGACGACTTGGAGCATGGTATCTTCCAGACTTGTATGTGGATCTTGATAAGGTCATTGAGGAGCTGGCTAGTACATAGTTTTTATTTGAGTGATGGTAAGGCCAAAGTTCTGAGCTGCCACAGCAAAGCAGTTTGTAAGGTCGTGTAGTGCTGCTTCAGAATGTGCTACGAAGTCACAATCATTGGGGTAGAGTAGTTCCTGGATCAATGTTTCGATCACCTTGGTATTCACATGTAGATGATAGAGATTAAAGAGCTTACCAGTGTGAAAGCGGATAAAGACTCCATTTGAAGAGTCTTGGAGGGTTCCTCAAGTATTACAGTGAAGAATAAACCAAAAAAGCTAGGAGCAAGGACATATCCTTGCTTCGCCCCATTTGTGATTGGAAATGGGTTTGTTAGATCACCATCAACATTAACTCTTCTAAATGTGGTTTGTGGCATTGCCAAATGATCATGAAATTTTATCCGGACATCCAAATTTAGAGAGCAGTTGCCAGAGGGCAGTGCATTTGACCATGTTGAAAGCTTTGGTTAGATCAAGAAACTCAATGTGCAAAGGTTGATGCTGTTTGCAACATTTTTCCTATCTGAGGCACTGCTTACACATACAGGAAGACAAGGTGCCTACCCTGAAGAGCTTGCAATCTATGAAGATTGGATGTCCTCTGGTCTTCTAGGAAAGTCTATGGGTGCCCAGGCCCCCTCTGTGTCTTTGACTACTCTATTATTAATGCTCATGTTCATTAAGGCTGTACTGGTGTGGTGTGTTTTTTTGTGATTTCCAATTAAGTTCCAGGTTTTATTATGTGTGTTTGAGATTATATAAAACTATAGAAACAGCCCGCTTAGAGTAGCAAAATATGAGGTGTAGCACAATGTTGATCACTATTTGTGTGGGTATATGTAGGCAAGTGAGAGCAGGCTGTTGTTGTATCTTCAGATATCAACAGGACTTGAAATATCTATTTGTCTGAGACCATAGACAACTAATCTATTTGCTTGTAAAATTTGTGATGGTGTCTGTAGTCATCTGCAGAGCAAGTAATACGTTTAAAATAAAATCTGACTGTTATTAGAAGTACACTGTAGGATCAAATTTAGCTCAAACTTTAGCCTATGTAAAAATAAACTTTTTAAAAGGCCAAGTCTCATAAAAATGCTTGCATAAAATAATAAAATCTAATGAATTAAAAAAAGAAAAACCCCAACAAATTATCATTCCTCTCCAGTGTTTGCAACCCAGACATTTCAGCAGTGTGCTAATACATGAGAAGTCAAATGTAAAATTGATGGGAAACAGCCTATACACAAAAGGGAAGCTGACTATTCCATTTTAATTTTCTAAGGCAACTGAATTGCAAAAAGTATACAACATAAATTGTGAAAAGTGAATTAGATATTAAAGGCTCTTTCAGGTTTAATAAGTGAATTTGCTTCAGAAAAATATTATTAGAGTATTTAGTTTTAAAGAATAATTCTTAACCTGATAATGTATCTCTCTAAAATTAGTATCAATATAATTACTAAAAAAATGAGAAGTTATTTTCACGTTCAGGAAAATATAGCCTTAATAGGTGTTAAGACTATAATGGGATTTAAAAAAATTAAAAAGCTATAATATTGGAATAGGGCTTTAACTCCAGCCTGCCTGTTGACCAACACTGGGACTACTTTTAACTCAGAATGTGCATTGCTATAACAGAAAAATTTGAACTTTTCCCCTTGACTGGTACATGTTGCTCAACTTGCAAATATGTTATATGTGGCATTCTACATAAGCTACTAAATTACTCTCTGGGAGGACTGTATGTGGCAATCTTCCATTGTTTGCTTGATAATGGGCACTATAGGTCAGGTTGCAAAACATTCTAAACCAGGGGTCTCAAAAGTCCAGGCGTGCGGGCCATCTGCGGCTCGAGAACCTCTCCACTGTGGCCTGTGGAGGAGAGACGAATGCATACACGCTGCCACCCCCCACAGCTCCCGTTGGCTGGGGGGAGAGGGACAGAGATACCATCACTAGTCACCGGGCAGAGTCAACCATGGAGGCAGCATCACTTTTTTTTACAATGAATATAAACAAGTCAAAATACCGAACACAACTATCTGATGCACAACTTGCTGCAATCCTGAAGGTTTCAACTGCTCAGTCGCTGAGGCCAAACATCAACAAACAAGAACTGAAGCGTTGCCAGATATCTGGCAAGCGAAGAATTGTATAAAGTTGTATGACAGTTTTATTATTTCTAAGAAATTGAAAATAAAAAATACAATATAAACGTTTTCTTTTCTGAACACCATTTTCAGTGACATTATTGGCCCGCTGGGAGGATTTGAGGACTTGCACTGGCCCTAAGGTAAATTGAGTTTAAGAGCCCGGTCTAAACTATACTTTCTTGTTATCCCGTAATATTCTCCATTTGATCTTAAAAATGTCCATGCTTGATCCCTGTGTATGTGGGGGTGTCTCTTGAGTGGGTGGGTGTGTTAATTTTTTGGGAAGTTAGAGTAAAATCTGTTGAGTAATTGCTAAATTATTTAAGGCTGACAAAATACTTCCAATATTTGAAATAAATTATCACTTTTTCACAAAAATTACTCAAATTGGCTGACCTTTGAAATTTTCATTCATATGTTTCTGACTAAGTTTGGTAGGAGATAGGAATTGTCTGGATAACAGTTTTGATAAGTGACTGTAAAATCATTTCTCAGTCTTGGTTAACATCATAATGGACTTTAATATTGAAGATATATCTAAAAAAAATTCTGGAACCTAATGATCCTTACCCAATTTGTAGCATACAATGTATATTTTCCCTGCCCGGATTTTGCTGGGATAAGTTTCATAATGTAGTTTTATATATGTCTCTGAAAAATCCTTGACATAACCCACTAAAAATCCCTCTTCCCCCACTTTATTGGGAACAAGAGAAAATAATGTGGGTGGAAAAAATTACAGATCCTACCAAAATTTTTACTGCATTCTGTCATCTGTAAGTTCTAATCAACTGGTAAAACATGGATTTTATTGAACTATATAAAATAGCCTTAGTCAAGCATGACTCATCATTAAATACATTTTAAACCCAGAATGTGATGTGTGAAATATTGTAAATATATAATTCAGACTACAATACATTAATGGACCATGTTCATTTTGCTTGAATTTCCAAAGAATGTGTATCAAAGGGGTAGCCGTGTTAGTCGGGATCTGTAAAAGCAGCAAAGAGTCTTGTGGCACCTTATAGACTAACAGACGTATTGGAGCATGAGCTTTCGTGGGTGAATACCCACTTCTTCGGATGCAAAGAATGTGGTTAGTGATAGTAGAGGATTTGGGGCCAGTCTGTCATGGATTGAGGGTCTGAACACTGAGTCTCCCGTAGAAGTTTCATTATGTATTAGGTATACTGGATGGTGATGGTGATGACAGGGGTGCAGATTTAAGGCTTTATGAATGATTCTAAAGCAGACTTCCATATTTCCAGTTTTATATAGTTTCACTAGTTAGCATTTCCTGGCTTTTTGGTGCGTAATTACAGTGTTCTTATAAAATATCATTTGCCCCTCCCTCAAAAGTTCTTAATATAATTGGTAAAGTCTTCCATGTTATCACTGTGCATCTTTATATCCCTGAGTCTGTCTTAAGAAAGATTTTTGTCTGGGAAAAGTCTTTGCAATCGATCTTTACACTAACTCCTTCACAATGCCTCAAGCAACATCCACCCATAATCTGAAAAAGTTATCAGGTCCTCTTACATATACAGTGGTAGTCTTAATTGTAGCCAGATTTAGTAAGGTGTGTCGTACTGGAGCAAGACTTGGAAGTGTGAAACTAATGTGAATTTTCACCTTAAAAAGATTACAACTATTGGAACCTAAGGAGATGTGAAAAAGATAAAATAAAATAATTTTTAATATCCTTTATTTATTTAAAGGATTATTTTTGTTTGAATAATTAAAATAGAAATAATAAAATTATCCTGTCTCTACTTTGCTTTGTCTTGCCTTTCAGTCCCTCTTAATCTGCCTACAATTTCCTCCTTCCCTGCTCATCTTTTGGTTCTTCTCTGCCAGGCAGGAATGCTGCTATTGCGGCTTCCGCAGACTTGTGTCCAGCATTGCAGTTTGTTTATCTACAGCCCTTATTATTGGTGCTCTGGTCCCTGATCCTCTGATAGATGGTCATAGAACAGATCAGACATATTGAAAAGGTGGATCAGTTGCTTGGGCAGCCCTTCCCATAACATGGGCAAAGGTCAAATACAGTAGTCTGCTCTGCCTCATAAAATGCTGACCAGGAGTCAGAAACTAAATTTTTGGTAATATAAAAACAACATTTGAATGTTTTGATGATACAGATAATATTCTTTAAAAGGCATTTTATGCAAATTTTGGAAGAAATAAGGGATAGGATATTGAGCATAAACAAGGTAGATGCAGAATAATGGTTACCATAGTTGCATGGGGGTGGAGGGGAGAGAGAGTTCTCACCATAACCACAATCCTTCCATTTGCTATATGCCCAATCCCAGCCTTCCTCTACTTCCCACAGCTCACTTTATTTGGGTCTTCCAGCATTTTGAAACAGAAATAATACTTTAAACTGGTTATTAAGCTTGCTTATTTATTTATTTATTTTTGATAATATTCTGCCATTTAAAAATTAATCACATACATTTGTCATATGAAGAAATGGTATCAAAGCTATGCTACCAAATAGCTGACGATTCGTAAATGCACAATAATTTATTTTATAAAAATACTTTAACTTGCTGCTTGTGTTTAATCCTTTTCTATGAGTGCATTCTTCTTGCTCCCCTTTTATCTCACTCTCAACTCAGCCTTGTGTGTGTGTGTGCGCATGTGGAGATATATATATAAAATCACACATACATACATAGACACACACACTGTACATACAATCATCTTTCCCATCTTTCTTAGTAGTTTCTGTTTCCTTTGTAAGTCATGGTTCCAGCACTGTTACAATTACTGCATCCAGTCTGTCTTCTTTCCCCTCATTTGCTAGCTTTTTTTTTTTTCTTCACTTTTTCTGGACACTTCTTTTTGCTTCCTCCCTACTAGCTCCCGCTGCTTTCTCTTCCTTGATCACTGGAAAGTTTTTGTGCCTCCCTCTGCCTCTCTTCCGCATCCCCTTCTCTACTGTTGAGAGTTTGAAAGTCTTTTTAGTTTCACTTTTTCACTGCTTGCGTGCAAAGGTATGCCGTGATGGGCAGGGAGTAGAGAAAGAGTGACTGGCATTTTTTTAAAACAAATGCTACAATGTAAAGGCTGTACGGGTCGACTTTGGCCTTCATGGTATTTTATATCAAAATCTAGCTTGGAAATCTTGTGCTGCTCAAAGTTTTTATTATAACTGTTTAGACTACCAAGGATTAGAGAACAGTGCATTAACAGTTTTATGAAAAAGGTTACTATGCATTCATAGAGCCTTGTGACAGTTTGTTTTTCTGGATGTCTCAGCTCCAGAAAAGTTAGCATTGCCAACTTTCTAATTGCAGAAAACTGAATACCCTTGCCCCGCCCCCTGCACTGTCCCTTCTCTGAGGCCCCGTCCCCCGCTCACTCCATCCCCCCTTCCTCCATCGCTCGCTGTCCCCATCCTCACTCGCTCATTTTCACCAGGCTGGGTTGGGGTGTAGGAGGGGTGTGGACTCCAGCTGGGGGTATGGGCTGAGGGGTTCAGAGTATGGGAGGGGGCTCTGGGACTGGAACAGGGGGTTGGGGTGCGGGCTCCTGGCGGCGCTGACCTCCGGCAGCTCCCAAGAAGTGGCAACATGTTCCTCTGGCTTCTAGGTGGAGGGGGAGCCAGGGGGCTCCGTGTGCTGCCCCTGCCTGCAGGTGTTGCCCCTGCAGCTCGCATTGGCCACGCTTCCTGGAGCTGGCGCTTGGGGTGGCGCCTGTGGGCAGGGGCAGCATGCGGAGTCCCCCGACCGCCCTTCTACCTAGGAGCCGGAGGGACATGCCAGCTACTTCCCGGGAGCCCTGTGAAGCTGGGCATGGAGCCTGCCTGACCAGTTGCGGCTAACTGGACTTTTAGTGGTCCGGTCAGCTGTGCTGACGAGCTGTCAGGGTCCCTTTTCGACTGGGCATTCTGGTCAAAAACCGGATGCCTGGCAACTGTACCTAGAGTCAGGTGATCGATTACATGAGAATTTCAACTTTCATTTAAAAAAAAAAAAAGAGTTTCTAGTCCTCCGTGGTTGCTGAGAAAACTTGAAAATATGAACCCTAAAGGTTCAAAACCCAGACAATAAAGGAAATAAAACTATTTTTTAAATCCAGTGTTTTTTAAGCCAGTCTCGTAATTTTGTGGGGGATAGGACTGACTAATATTTTTTTATGCTTGGGGTTTTTAATGCTGCAGGGTATAGCAAATGACAACAGTTTTTGGTCCACAGAAAAGTCATAGTTGAAATTAAACTGTATAACACTGACTAAATACTGGGTGGAGACCTGGAATCCAGAAAAGTGTTGGAAAATTTAAGACAGCAGGAGCAGAATGCAAGCCTTGAGGAACTTGGAAGCAAAAGATTTTGGTAATTATTTCTAGGGAGATGTTCTAGTACTAAGATAATTCATTCTGTTTATAATCAGGGTCCTGTGTGCTCCACAGCGTAGTGGGACCAAATATTGTGGCAATAGCTCTGAAATTCTGTAGCAGCATTACTTTATTCTCTTGCTATAAAATATCCTTCATTCCCATCTCCTCAATCCCCAAGAAAATATGCCCAGTGGTGGCTTATAATTTAAAATATTCATTGATGTAAATTCTGTTTATGATGATTTTCAAGAATGGGTGATTCATTATGGTCTCCAGGCAGTTGGCTCCACTTCCCAGGGGTTGGCTCCCATTATGTTGTCTAGGCAGCCCAGTTTAGAACTTCCTTGTCCTCATGTGTGCCAGCGTAGGAGGGAAATGGTAGCAGACTTCAACTGCTTAATTCCCCAGCTCTCAGGCCTCAACTGCTGCACTGTTCTCCTAAGTTGCCAGCCACCATTTGTGTCTCCCTCTCCCTGGCTGGTAGCTGGACTCCAGTTGTTGCTTCCCAAGCCTCTTCTGCCTGCTTCTGTGGTTCAGTGCAGGAGTGTGCATTATAATCCTATTAACTTCTTCTATGGGGAAATCTGCAGAGCAAGAGGCAGTTTAGGTAGGTCATGGCATAAGAGAGAGGCAGAAAACAAAACGTGAAGTGTCTGGCTTCAGCAAAATTAACTCTGTGTCATCTTGGAAAAATACCAAATTATGCAGCTGCAGAATTGTGAAGCGCAGGAGGCTCTGAGTGAGGTGAATGGGGCAAGTCACACCTTTGATAGCTATAGATCCAGGCTCTCTGCAGATTTAGGTAGTGACACTACATCTGTTTACACTTGATTCATATTTTTGAGGTTTTCTCCGCAAACATAAGGACTAGAAACTCAATCCTTTTGTTACAAAGACAAAGGCTGAAATTAGGCAGCACAATGCTCTGGCAAAATCCATGGCCACAGAACACATGGATCCCTGGTTCTAAGAATCTAGATAGAAAGGAGAGGAGGGCGGGTTTAGGAGAGGAGAAACTGGAGAGCATATTTGAAGGTTTAGTGAATGGGGCTAAAGAAGAGAGAGATTGGTGGGGGAAGCACCAATAATAGTGAGATGGAAGGAGAAGAGGTTGAAGGATGAGATGTGCTGCTGGACCTGAAATGGAATAGATGTTGGGATGCAGGGAGGTAGAGTGAATAGAGGAGCAAATAAATGAGAAATAGGAGTTCATACATCCCACTAACTCCCAGTCTACCCTGCATGGAGTGGTGGGAGAAGGCATTAAATGGTGAAATTGAAGATGGAGATCATGGGATAGACAGAAGAGAGGACAGTGAACAATGATGAAAGAATGAAGAGGAGCAGGGGCAGGTGCATGGATATGGAAAAGCAAATGGAAGTGAAAATTCAAGAGAGACCTGCAGGAGGCAGTAGGGAAAGTGAAGGTAAAAGGTGCTTGTTAGCAAAGACATGGTAGAAAACAAAGGTTGGTAAAATGGCAGGATTCCAGTGGCAAAGGGAGATGACATGGGGCAGTACGGTAGAATTAGAGGACTGGCTACTATGAAATAGCTTAATGCAAAATAAAGGAGGGTGGAATTAATTAAAACTGGCTTGACAAGGCAGCAGTGTAAACGAAATGGAAGAGTATATGAGCCTTGAGTGCTGCAGATGAGAAAGTGTCAAGAAGCTGGATCTCTGTCCCTCTGGCAGTAGTTGCAGTACGGGGCTGGGGGCTTTTATAATTGGGGCCAAGAAGTGCAAGGAGGAGGGCTGAGATGTCTGGTGCAGCTGCTTAGCCTTTGGAGACAATGGGAAGGAGGCAACAGATTTGGCTTGTTAAGTAGGAGCCTGATTGAGCAACTATTATTGGTGATTATCACAGTGTTTTTGTGGAGATTGTGGGGGCTTTTATAACCTCTGTAGGGAGGAAGGCTGACTGCATGGGATGCAGCTGCTTTCTCTGCTGTGGGTAAAAGGTCTGCACTGGAGCTTGGTCCTGGTGGGTAGGTCAGAGGCAGTGTTTTTAACTGTCTTTTTAGTTCCTGAACCGGACAGGTACAGAAAAAGGAGTTTGACTAGAAAGTTCAGCACTTCAACTTAAAACAGTGTTCCTTGGCTGTGAAATCTTACAGCTGAATTATAAAATCCTGTAAGCAAGGGTTTTGTAATGGAAATTCTGACACGCTTACCATAGTATCACAAATAATGCTACTATAATAAAGGTTTCACTAATGTGTCTGCATTTGTGTTAAGAGAATAATCACTGTTGAAGAGAAGAAAACCAGATGTTTTTTGAAAATGGGAAAGGGTTCATACAAGTCTGACAGCATCTGCCTTCTAAACACACTCCAGCCGAGGTATTTTTCAGAAAAGGATCCATGTTACAAGAAGCCCTTGAGTGAGAATCATTCAAAAGCTGAACATTAGCAGATTTCAAACATTAGCTAGGAATATTTTTAAACATGAGGTCCACTAAATAAGCTGCAGCAGGGCCAAATTAGTTTTACAAATTAAAGGAAAAATCTTCAATTTATAATGACAATAAACTCTCATTTTTATTGCTGAATGCTTTTTATAATGTTATAATAAGACTACTGTAGTCTGTTAGTATGTTAAAGATAAAAAACAGTATTCTGCTGCCACTCAGTTAATTCCACAAGATAAGGACTTGTGAGTGCCACTGGCCTCAGCTGTATTGAAATTGTGAGCATAATGATTTCATAGAGATTTATATCTTGTTCCATGAACTGCGAGGAGGATCAGAATTTTAACTCGCTGAAAAAAAAAAGTTGTATTGGTAATTTCATCCCATTATGGCAGTCTGCCCTACCTTCTCGGTGAATGTTCTATTACTCATCTTGCCCTGTGAATTTGTATTTTTGTTTCTCCCCTGTTTTTGTGCCTTGCTGCCCCTGCTCGTCACTGATGTGACATCTTAACCGGTACTGGATCCTTGCCGCCAGTTATTTGATTCATATACCAGTGCTGCTCCCAAATTGTTTGGCATTGGTTTCTAGCATCTTGTGCTTTACTTCCTCTCAGGAAATTGAGTGCGTCACTTTTACAGGAAGTTCACAGGACCTGATCAGTCATCCCACGTTCTACAGTCTTATATAGGGGAGTTTACAATTGATAGACAAAAGCTGTTTTACTAATAGATTAACGTTAGTTTGTGTATCATTTCCATGCAATGAATCTCATGTATGAAAGGATTGCCAGGATGGATGCGCACTGTAATAGTGCAGTCAAATAAGAATTCTTTCTAGATCATTATATTTTTCTCTGGTAGAGTAGAGTAAATCAGAAGTAAGAAAACCTGCTTTCAGATGTGCTGAATATCAGATTGATCAAATCAAAGTTGTATCTGCAGTTAAATGTCCAGTAAATGAATACTCAGAGACATGGCAGATAATTTATTTTTCATGTTTGTTTTCAGTGCTGAAAAATAACATTTTTAAGCATTTGAAACGTATCATGAAACTACATGCATTTTTTGCACTAATTTAATTATATCAGTTTAGAAACAGCTGTATAAGTCAATATAAAAACTGTGTTAACACCAGCTCAAAGATTCTATCTTTTTTTTCTTCTTTCCCCACACACTTGTGCTTTTTGCACACAAAGTAAATACGTTTGGCGAGTTTCAGTGCTGCAACTCCAGAACATACCTCACAAATAGCTGCAGCCCAAGGGCAGCAGGGACAGCCACCTTTTTACCATTCTGATGCTGAGCTGGTGCAGCCCCTAACATAACACAGCCAAGGGAGCTGCTCTGCATTATGATATCCCTACCTGGACTTGCTGTGCATAGTTCCAAAACCCAAAGCTGCCCTGGAGTCCCCATAGTGCTTTTTGCTATGGAGATCCCCCTCCTACGCCTGCTCTGGCCCCAGGCATATCTGCTGGAATGGCGCTTGAGGGGGCCAATCCAGGTCCCTTATACAGTAACTGCGCTGGGGAATGTCCCTGGTGAAGGGACTCTAGTAGTGTACAGGGGCTGTCGTGGAGGAGAATACCTTCCAATATGGCAGCATAATAAGTTCAAGAACATTCTGCTTCTCTACCTCTCCACCTCTTGATTCTTCACCTTAGGAAATCCTCTAGGTGTGAGTCTCAAGGACACCTCCCCCTTCCAGTGCTCTCCTCCTCCTTCCTCCCCTGTCACCCGCCCTCCCAACTCTCAAAATTGCAACTAGTCCTCTAGAAGAGGAAGACTGGATGTTAAAGCATCATGAATTGCAACTTGTATCCCCCTCTCCTTTTCCTATCTATGCCCCAGGTTTCCATTTTATGTCTCCCCACTGGAACACAGTGTGGCTGACTTCCAGCCTGATGATCTGTATCAGAGTCAAACTCTGGCCCTGCATAAGAGGGAAGCGTTGTGCTGCTAATAGATCACTGTGCTGTTCCAAGTAACGCCTATTTATTATCATCTGTGTCTCTCACAGTGTTAAGCTGACTGCTGACTTATCTTTGGTATTTCCATTGCATTTAAAAATTCTAGGAAATCATTTAGCTATCTCCATATAGCTTTTTACATCTTTTGGATTTTTGTTTTGCTTTTGAGGGGCTTCTTACAATTGTTGTGCTTCTTTTTACCCCAGAAAAACCCAATGGTTCTGTCTGCTTCCTCTTCTGACACTGTCTTCTCCTGAATTGTCAGGTGGCTGCCACTATTTTCTCACATTATCTTGTCTCCTCCACACCTCAGGTATCTTGTTTGAATAATGAAAAAATCAAGTCTCTTTCTGCTGCTTGTGGTTCCTGACCCCTTTGCTTTCCTCTTGTTTCATTTTCATTTCTACTGCACTTTAGCTGCATCTTTCTCTGTCCTCTGATACATAAGAGACGAAAAAGAAAAGCAGGGAGAAAATTGGTGCAGCAAAGGTGTCGGAAACACAGATCAGAGGATCTACTCCCCGCCCTCCCGTTTTTAAAATTTGCACTGATGTTCTGTTTCCATTTCCCCTGCTCTCGAGGATATTTCCTTTTCTCTGCCTTTACTCTTTCTATTTTTGCACTACTTAGCTCTTTCTGAATCTTATTGCTAAGTCTGAGACATTAAGTGTTGGCTAATACATAGCATTATAGAACTGAGGAAAACTAAAATTGGAAACTGGGTCAAATTCACCCCCAAAGTGTAACTCTGTTGAAGTCCGCTACTGACATGAGAAACAACTTTAGGGGTCTAAGTCTAGTATGAGTAGCAATGGCAATGCAATCTTAGAAATCAAGGGATGTACAAATTTTAAAGGAGCTCCTGAATTTTTGCTTTGTTGGCAGTTTTTTGAAAGTGTGTGTGCATGTGTGTGTTTGTGAAGCCCCAGTCGTATGAAAGTTAAATATACAAGTCACACTGTGAATAAGTCTGATGATCATTTCTGCGGGGTGGGAGGCATGAATGGCAGGAGTGGGGAGAATACTGACAACCCTGTGGAATGGCATTAGCCTGCCTTTATTATCTCCGCAGTCAGTCCTGGCAGAGGATGGAAATGGCTATTTTCCAACTAATTTTTGAACTGTGGTATTTTTTGTTTTATTTTTTTGTTTGATTGGCTTGTGTGTAGGGTGGCTTTCACACAGGGTCTAGCTGATGGAATTACTGACGAGAATGAGAAACTCTGCACTCTCTTTGGGTGAGGTCATTTAGTCCTGTTTTGTATATCCTGTAGTGCAGCTTAGTAGGTGACAACCAGCAGCCAGTATCCTGTCTTTGGTGTCCTCTGTTTAAACACTGTTTTGAGAGCCTCCAGGTAGACTAGTGGGGAGCATCAAAATTGTTCTAACTATGTGGTTTAGTATGTCTAAGTCTCATTGGACACCAGTGTGTGTTTATGTAGTGGTATGACCATGTGTTGTAATTGTCATTCCAATTGCGCAGTTTACTTTTTGGCACCTAGAGGTACACTTGCCTTCTTTATAAAGTATAAATCTAGAAGCATAGCTCTGTTTCTCAGTGAAACAGTTGATCATATTGGTGTGTTAGGATCTTACATTAAGCATAAATTCTAGAATTTTCCTGTATACTTTTTGGGGTAAGTCTCTTTTAATCTATTACAAATATATTCTCAATATTTGACTTAGAGCAGTGGTTCTCAATCAGGGGTCCGGGGCCCCCTGGGGGGGCCGCAACCAGGTTGCAGGAGGTCTGCCAAGCGGGGCAGCATTAGACTCGCTGGGGCCCTGGGCAGAAAGCCGAAGCCCCACCACATTGGGCTGAAGTCCAGGTCCCTGAGCCTTGCCACCCGGGGCTGGGGCTGAAGCTGAAGCCTGAGCAACTTAGCTTCAAGGGAAGCTCTGTGGCGTGGGGCCCCGGGCAGTTGCCCTGCTTGCTACCCCTTAATGCCAGCCCTGGGTTTTATATGCAGAAAACCTGTTGTTGTGGCACAGGTGGGCCATGGAGTTTTTATAGCATGTTGGGGAGGGCCTCAGAAAGAAAATGGTTGACAACCCCTGACTTACAGAATTTTCAGTAGTGCAAAAACTCACAGAAGAGCTTAATTTCTGTGATTGGTGCATTATTTTGATCTATCATATGTGTACCCTCAAGCTCAGGGATGGGCAAACTTTTTGGCCTGAGGGCCACATCTGGGTACAGAAATTGTATGGCGGGCCATGAATGCTCACAAAATTGGGGGTACTGGTGGGAAGGGGTGAGGGCTCTGGCTGGGGATGAGGGCTCTGGGGTGGGCCCAGAAATGAAGAGTTCAGGGTGCTGGAGGGAGCTCTGGGTTGGGATGCAGGGGGTGAGGGCTCTGGGGTTGGGCTGGGGATGAAGGGTTTGGGGTGCAGAAGGGAGCTCCAGGCTGGGACCGAGGGGTTTGGAGGGCGGGAGGGGGATCAGGGCTGGGGCAGGGGGTTGGGGCATGGGGGTGGTGAGGGCTCTGGCTGGGGGTGCGGGCTCTGGGGTGGGATCGAGGGGTTCAGAGGGTGGGAGGGGGATCAGTGCAAATTCCAGAAGTGAGCACATTTCTTCCTAGACTGTTCTGGCTTTGTCTGGTTTTCCTGACAAACTATCGTATTGTGGCTCAGAGAGGGAAAGCTAGTTTCTTACTGTAAATAACTTGAGGCCTGGCCATTTAGGGCCTTGTAGCAACCGTGTGTGTGTGTGTCTATAAATGGATTGACAGTTGCTGTGTGCAAACCAGAGATGCACTATGTCTTCAAAGGTCTTCGCTGCGCTGGAGGTTGCTAGCTACTTTATGCTCTGTTGAGAGCTTCCAAGTTGCCTTTAAAGTTAATCCCAGGTAGCAGCATAGTGTGGTTTAGCCTAAACATCACACAAATGTGGATGATGGTGGCATGATTAGCATTTGAGAAGGAACGAGAAACCTCTTGGCCAGTTGAAGGTAATGAAAGGGCAGGAAAATATCCTAATGTTAGAATATTAAGACATGTTCAATTTTTTAAAAAATTGAATAGAATAATTCAGCAAAAGTTAATAACTTCTAATTTTTAATGAAAAAATTGAATAGGCATTTCTTAGATGGTGACTCCTTCAACATTTGAAACTCCATTTGAAGAAAGAGGATTAATAAATGGAATATTTAACATTATTTCAGTGGGAATGCTGGTCAACTGTATGAATTTGTAGTTCTCAACCTTTTCCATGGAATTTATAACGGCTTTCTTTTGGATATACCAAAGAATCATTTGAACAAGTTCCTGCTGCCCTTCAAAAGAGGTGCAGGATCCTGCTGTACTTCCAGAGGAAGTGCTATAGGCATGCATACACATATTTGAGAATACCTCTGGCATCTGAAGAACTGGTTGCAAGTGATTGAGGAAATGAAGTTCCACAAAAGGTTGGAAATGGGATGGGAACCAGGGCAGATCGATTTCAAAATGATTTAAATAATTGATTTTAATCATGATTTAAATCAGCAACCAGGAAACCTGGATTTAAATTGTCAATTTTAGTCTTGTTTTACATTTGCACTTTTTAGTTATAGCTCTTAAGAAAGATAATGATTGGAATAACTTGGTATTACCCTGTATCAATACACATTTATTTAATCAATTGGATATTTTAACACACATTTATTCAGATTCTTAATTTTTATGGTTTTTATTATGTTAGAAAATGGTGACTAGCACATTTCTTATTTACTAGATTTTTTTGTTTTTTTTACTCATGATTTGGGTCAGACTGCATTTGGATGGAAATTTGAATTCAATTAAAATGCACAAAACAGTTTTTTAAATTTGTTTTCATTAGCTAAATGAAACTACCTTAAATGCGCTAGATATATAAGGGAAAAATCAAGTTTTTATTAAGACATGTTTTGCATATAAAACAAACTGATTTATTAAACAAAGGAAGCATTATCTATAGTTAGTAAATTGAATGGTCACCATGTCCATTAAGACTTCAGAACTAGTAGATCTCATCCTCTCACACCTAGTTTTGATTCATAGATTGGAAGAGGAAAACAAGCCCAACTCTGTTGGTTTCTCAACTTTGAATGAGCTAGTCATTGAACTGAACTAGCTGAATGAACTGAACTGCAGTTAATGTTCTCCCTGCACCTACAGAAGAGAATACTTCTGTCAAAAGCTAGTTTAGCACTTCAACAGACTCTGATTCTGGATGGTTAGCAAGTGACTTCTACCAATTCAGTGGTTTGACTTTCTTTAAAATGTCAAGTACCCAGCGAGTACTTGTACTGCTTGATATTGTTTTTTATATTTAATTTAAATTATTGTCATAGATTCTAATAAGCTTAGGTCTTAACATAGGTTGTCAATTTCAGATTTAATTGTAAGTGGGTTTATTTTTAAAAAGAAAAATGTATTTAATGTAAATAAAATTTGATTTTTAAATTATTTTTTTAAATATTTTATCCAGCTTGATGGGAACAGCTTTTTGACACCTTTTCACCTCTCAAATTTGCACACAATTGCCAAAGGCTGGTCTCCCTCTCCCTAGGTTGAAAACTGATGTTATAAAATTTATTTTTCCACTCCTATTATGTTTGGTGTTCTGTGGATGTGTTTTCTGACACATTCTAACAAACTGTTCTCAGTGTGGGTCTTGTAAAACTTCTACCAGCAATTTCACTGAAGTATTTTCTTTACAAAGAAATCCTGTTTCATAGTAATATATTGTATTCATTTTGAAGATGCTTCTTGTAAAACATGAAGACATTTCTAAAAAAAATGGTTGATGCTGTTAGTTGGTACTTTGTTTTCCTTCTAAAGTCAGTATGGTATAAAAAATTCAGTGTGAAAAATTGATTTTAAAAGATAGATTGTACCTTGATGGTACCTTATTATTTAGTTAATGTATGCTTTCTTTGATACAGAAGGTGCAGTATATGCTATTTATTTCCTAGAAAATATTCAAAAATAATTGCTGACAAAAGCCACTTCACAGGTTGACTCAAAGGGTTCATCTTGTAATCTGAATGTTAATATTCTAGATAGCTATGCAGAGCTACCTATTGATGTAGTTTGAAGATTCATGTAGAGGCTAGTCAGGATTTTAGTTTGAAAGGGAGGGGGGAAGAAGGAGGGGAAACTACTGAGGTCTTTGAGTCCTACAAGCTTTACTAAAATGATATGTTCATGGAAGGTATGAACACACTCAATTTGTAATTTTTAAAATATAAGCTTTTGTGCAACAATCATTTTGAAATGTTGCCTTTTACATCAGGATTTTCTTAGAAGCAGTTGTATAGTCATCTTAGTTTTACTTTAAATTAGGGTGACCAGATAGCAAGTGTGAAAAATCGGGACAGAGTGGGGGGTAATAGGCACCCATGTAAGAAAACCCCCCAAATATCGGGACTGTCCCTATAAAATCGGGACATCTGGTCACCCTACTTTAAATAGAGACAATTACAGTTGTGGGCTTTTTTTTTTTTTTTTTTTTTTTAATAACCCATGGTTAGTTGCAATGTGTTTTTTCTCAAGACAAGATTTGTGTCATGAAGATGAGCAGGCTAGAAACTAGGGGTCTGACTTTTCACTGCTTTGCTGTTTGTCTCATCATTTCAGCCTGTGCACAGTGGGTGTAAACAGTTACCATACAAAGCAGTGGAGAGCCAGTCCTTTGCTGTTACTGGACCAAAGCAGGACCTTCCTATCTCCTAAAAGATGATTACTCCACTTGCTGTATTTAAAATAGGGAGAAAAAACAAAAACAAGTGACAAGTACATTTTTAAATTGCAATAGTCCTTCATATTTTCTCAGTGTATCCAAGTTACATTTTTTTACATTATTTCAAAAATGTTGCTCTAATGAGTATTGTGATGCCATGTCCTGAATCACCACATAGTGTTGGATCTTCTTTCTGGATAATAATCCGATGATTCAGGTAATAAACTGGAGGACACTTTTCCTTAGATGGGCTGCTTGGTAAACTCCACATTGTGTTGTCAGCCTTAGAGTTGTTTTGAAATGTAAGTAGGCTGCTAATGAGCGGTCTCAGGTTTTCTTCCTCCTGATGTTGTTGTCATTTGACTCCCTTCAGCTCTGAGGAATTTTGTGTACTCTACATTTATATTAGTTAAAGAGTTTGTGTAAAATCCCAAATGTCTTTACACATATCTTTTTATGCTAAAAAAGGGAATTTCCCCATGTTTGCATATATTTTTCTCTTTAGATGAGTAAAGGTTTAGTCACAGGTACAGTAAATGCATATTTATAGTTTTCTAAATCTATCCAAATCATTAAAAAAGTCATATTCTTTATGTGTATAGGGGTATGTGTTTATATGTATATTCAAGTAAGCCTTTTTTGTGACCTTGACAACTGGCTTGCATTCAGAATCGGAATAAGAATGCAAATAATCACTTCACAATTATCAAAAGCATAGTAAATGTTCAAATACTGGAATACTTTACCATTTACTCACCTTACAATTAAATTATTATATAAAGTTGGTTAAATAACAGCAGTTACTGTATTAAGGCCCACTTTGTAAAGAGACTCATGACAGGGCAGCAGTGAAACAGGCTAATAGATTATATGTTATAGCAATATATTGCCTTTTTATTGCTTTTCCACAGGCAGCAGATTCATGTATAGTTATTGCTAGCTACATTATCGGCTAGCTTTCTATCAAGAGATTCACTCTATTGAATCATTAATCCAGTATTTATCATTCTTATTGAAAATTCACTAGCGTTAGCACTGTATAAAATATTGATCTAAATTTACTGGTTTTGCTATACATTGAAAACATTTTAACCTAAAAAGCATAGTATTTCTTAGGACATTTGAAACTATTCATTGAGGATATTTAAAATTACAATATTTCTGTGTTGTGCAAGGAGAGTTTTTCTCCTCCCCCCCCACCCCCAAATGTCTTTAACATATAGTAGGTGACCAGTGCCATTCTGGTTTTAAGATACTGAATGTTCATACACCTGGTATTTGAAATTTTGATGTGTATTGCATTAGTTACTGAATATCAAGAATAAAATTTTTGCTCATACATAGAGTGTAAAATGAGGTCTTTTGTAGCAGCACGCGGCCTGTTTAGAATGATATAACAGACGCTGAATGTTCACATATCAAACAAAATGCCATCTTTCTGTAGAAAAGAGGTGTCAAAAAGTTTCTTTGTACCTTTAACGCATGTGATTATGTAGTACAAAATGCAGAGTTTGTAAAATTTCTTGAATATACAGGCAAAAAATGAATAATTCAAAACAACTCATAAGTTCTACATTCTATTGTATCTTTTATAACGCAGGCAGAAGATAGCATTGTGTTCCCAGTAGAGCTGAATTTGCACAAGTTACACCTCTGAAAATGCCAGATGGTCTATGGTCTACTTTTGAGAGCTGTCACATATGTAAAGATTTGAAAAAAGAAAGACAGCTGAATGAGAGCAGTGGATCATTAAAGGGAGAGTGAGGGTCCCTGGGTATCACTATGTTTTAAGAAGCATTGTGTCATTTCCCATATTACCCTTTTTTTTTTTTAAGATGTACACAACCTTTTAAAAAAAATAAGGTAAAAATATTTCTGTTTTAAACCAAATGATTGTGCTTAATCTTAGAACTGTCAAGTGCTTTTGTTCTTTATGCTAGAATGCAGTCCTATGGTTCCTAATTGGTTTCAAGTGTATTTTAACCATAAGATTCAAGTCTCCCTGGTGAAAAATTATCAATAAAGTTAAAATAAATTTAAATTGAGATAACTAATACATTTGGGGGTTTTATTCAGATTTGACCTACATATCATATGTGAATACTGTAAAGCCAGTCAGCTAAAAAACTGTATGTTAATGCTAAAAGGCTGAAGTAAGAGTACTTTGGGAACAGAATTATTATAAAAAAAAATCCTTAGTAAAAATAATAATAAAATAAAGCTAAAACAAATAACTGAGTATAGTTTAGTTACCTCAAGACTTCCCATTCACCCACAAATTGACAGAAACTGACATAATTTTGAAGATTGAAGATTGGATAATTTGTCAAGTTATTGTATTGTAATAAAGCTCCAAACATGCACAAACAGTTGTAAGCCACCACCACCAATTTAGCTGGCTTGGAAAAGGTCATAACTGTCAATTTTAGTAATTTTGTGTCTAGACACACAGAATTCTTACTATCTTCTCTTGTTTTCATCTATTGAGGAAGGTTACCCACTCCCTCAGCAACCTTAGGCTATTGGTGTGCTGCTGTAACACTTGGTACCAGTAAAAAGCAACAGAGAGTCCTGTGGCACCTTTAAGACTAACAGATGTATTGGAGCATAAGCTTTCGTGGATGAATGCATCCGACGAAGTGGGCATTCACTCACGAAAGCTTATGCTCCAATACATCTGTTAGTTTTAAAGGTGCCACAGGACACTCTGTTGCTTTTTACAGATCCAGACTAACATGGCTACCCCTCTGATACTTGGTACCAGTGCATCCTAAGCAAAATACTTACCAGCAGAAATTTGAGTGGGCAAAGCAAGTTTAGTTTCCTCTGAGATCTGGAAAGGATCACTTCAATTTTCCTAATTATATACATTAGAGATGGGAAAGAACTATTGGGACATAATGGTTAGAGCAACTAGAAATTGAGAAGTAAGAATTCTATTTCTTACTTTGCTAATAGTTTGCTGTGGGACCATGGGCATGTGTCTCCGTTTCCCCATTTTCAAAATGGAGCTAATATCATTGGATAGTGGTTTGAGACCATTGGATTAACTTAGCCATATATGTGTACAGTTTTACTATTATGCAGGTGAAATTTATGTAGATTGTTCCCTAAAGTATACTTGTAATTCCCTGTCTAATCCTGTTTCAAATGGGTTCTTTCCAAGTTTTCCTTTCCCCAAAAATTGTTTCTAGACCTTTTATGGTTATGAAGACAAGTTTTCAATGTTAACAAAATGTATAACAAGACTCTCCAGAGTCTGTAGAGAAGACAGCCTAAGTGCTTGTGCTGTTGTTCCTAGATCTGCCAAGCTTCAAAACACGAGTCAATTTCAGTATTTCTATTCCAAACCTACAGGCAACAGTGAAATGGTCAGGAATCAGGCCCGTTTCAAGCTGCTGCACTTGGCAAAGCTATTAGAGGAAGAAGTAACCAATAAACAAAGGCAGGATGATTGGAAGAATAATAGAGCCTCCACCCCACCTCCTCTCCGTTGCCACACCAACCAGGAATCAGGCAACATGTAGAGTAATGAAGGCCTGCCAACTCCACCATCAGGCAGATTCTGGAGGTTAGGGGGGGGAAAGAGAGAAGCTCCTTGTCTCTTATCTGAAGAAGAGCTCTGTGTAAGCTCAAAAGCTTGTCTCTCACCAGCAGAAGTTGGTCCAGAAAAAGATACTACCTCATCTTGTCTTTCTAATATCTTTGGACCAACATGGCTACAACACTGCATATCTTTTCCCTTACAGCAGTGTGGGTGATTGGGCTTCAGATGTATTAGATATACTGAAGGAAGGCTGATACAAAATGGAGACTCCAAGTTGGGGACAAAACTTTGTTATCCCTCTCCTGAGTGAAAAGAGGACATGGAGCTGGTCTTCTCACCGGGCAGTGTCCCTGGAACTCTCCACTGTGTGCATGTGAACCTTTCACCCTCTGCATTTTTGGTCTGCTCAGTCTTGGTAGGGTTAGACCTCCAGGTAGTACCAACGCCATCCAGAACCGCCTGGTGAAAGCCATCACACCACGCCTGGGGGAGATCTCCGTGAACTGCGCCATCCCCGGTACCGACAGCCAGCTATGACCTGATGTCATTGTCACCAACAAGGCCCAGAAAAAGATCATCCTCGTCGACGTCACGGTCTCCTTTGAGAACAGGACCCTGGCATTTTGCAAAGCCCGAGCTTGTAAGCTGGAAAAGTACGCCCTTCCCCCCCCCCCCCCCGGCCGACACCCTGAGAGCGAAGGGCTACGAGGTGCAGATGGATGCCCTGATCGTCGGAGCCCTGTGCACCTGGGACCCCTGCAATGAGCGTGTGCTGCGGACCTGCGGGATCGCTCAACGCTACGCATGGCTCATGCGGCGCCTCATGGTCTCAGACACCATCCGATGGTCCAGGGACATCTACATCGAGCACATCACCGGCCACTGACAATACCAGGAGGCATGACCCAGAGTGACATGGTTCTTCAACTACGAGAAAGGGATCAAGAGACTTGCTCCTTTGGATCATATGAATTGGAACCATAAACTCCCTGAACATTAAATCTCACCAAATGAGGGTCAGTCCATCCTCCTCATCATATCCACTCATTATACTCCACACCCAAACATAGCCACTTTATGAACTTCATACCCTCATATCTCAATGTCTGTACTTTGACCCATCAACCTTTTACCCCCAATTGGGGATATTGCAGATTATGTATTCCTTATGCCACCCACTCTTAAACCAAATTTTGCACCCTCGATAATCTGTATGTTATTCCCTGATAACCAGAAATGTCTATGCTTAAACTCTGTACCGTTCATTTTTTTTTTTAACATCATCTTAATAAAATTTTTAGTTTCTGGTAAATTTTTTAAGTCATGATCTAAAGGACCAAGAAAGGGGAGGTAGTTAAGTAATAGGAACAATTCCATTGTTTTCTATCATTGAAGCTTTGGTCTTGAGTCAGCATAGTGAGGCAGGCATGTGTTTGAGATAGGCAGAAACATTTTGAAAAATGGGAAATGTATTTGTAAAGAGAGGGGAGAAAATAAACCACTACCCCTCATTTTTTCTTTTTTTTTTTTATCCCCCCAGCAATGTTCACTTAGCTATAGTAGCTTCATTTGGGATTACTGTAGAGGAAAACAACATCTGGTTCAGGGGCACATTAAAATTATTCCCTGATTTCAATCTGTATGTTTTACTATAATCTAATTGCAATTAGATGAAATGTTAATAAGAAATCTGATAAACTGCTTTCAGTATTATAAATCTGTTGTTATGATTCATTAAATGCAAAATGGCTGATTTGGTGCCTGAGTGAGATTTAATCTGGAAAAGACTGAGTCAGTGTTAGTAGTTTAGGGGAAGCACCTAGAAGACCTATACTGGATAAAAGGAATGTGTCCACTCTTTGTTACTCAAGATTGGAATTTAGGGGTATTTTTAGATTCTGCAGTGCTCATGTATGTGCATTTGTGGCCTCAAGCTGGTGCTTTGTACATGATCAAACCTCATTATGTCACTATAATGTGATTTCACCCATTTGAAAACTCCATAGGTATCAATTTTTAAGGTAACGTGACTAGTCCATACTAGGGACTAATATTTCTATTTAAAAACACAAATGTTTTTAAAATTAAGAGCATAAAAAGCATATTTAAAAACCCTAACTACTCTTTTCCTTACATATAAACTTAAAAATCCTTGGAATAGATATTGTCCACAAATATTTTCTGCTGCTTTGAGATATTGTATGTCAAGTTTTAGACCAGAGAGAATTTCAAATCGGTGATAGACGTCCTATTAATAGGACTTTATAACAGAAGTATTTGAATAATCTTAACCAGAGCATTGTGTTAGTATGTCCTGGACACAGTTTAGGCAACTGTTCTTTTGGCGGTTTAAATTTGTAGCAGTTAAAATTTGAATTGATCCATTATAAACATTTTTAAATTGTGACTTTGAATTGGGAGGATCTGATTTTTGCATGGGTTGTTGGTTGCCATACAAATCAGTTGGCATAATGCTTTCGAAAATGCTGCACCTGTCAGTTGAACCAACTGCCCCACTCTCGGTGCTTTAGTCCTTCCCAAGAAACATTGGCCTTCACGGGTTTCAGCTCAGAATTTTGCTGTCTGTCTGTCCTCCTTTTCCTTGTCATCTGGGATATTTCTACCAGCCTAGCTGCGTTGCCTTCCTCCTATTTCATTTCTGTACTGTCATGCTTGTATACTCTCATTCTTTCACCTGCTCTCCTTCCTTACCTCTTCTGTCTCATTTGCCTCATTATCTTCCCATATCCTTTTTACTGTTACCACATTCTAGCTCCTTTTCTCTCCATTCCTGTATCTTCCTTCCCTTTCTTCAGCTTCCTGTTCTCCCTCTCTCTTCCCATTTCTTTCCATCTGCACAAGTTTTCTCTCCTTTCTTCTCTGTTATTCCTGCTGTCTCCCTCTAACTCATGCTGAATCGTAAACTGTTCAGGGTAAGGACCATGTCTTATTCTTGACTTTGTAAGTGTCATATATTTATGGCATTATATGAATGTTTAAATTGCACTAATCTCCATAATTTTTAGTCCAGAGACTTTTTTTCCCATTAACATATACTCTTCCTCTTTCTCTCTGGTCACTGAATAAAGGCAATAAATAGTTAAGTTCCCAGTCAGGTCTCAATCTTTTCAGATACCAGTTGACAATTGTATTAACTCTCTCTTTTTCGTTTTAAGCACAACCTCAACGCTTGCCTCAGCCAAATACTTCAGCATTGGAAAAGAGCGAGGAAGAAACTGGCAAGATACAGAATGGTCATGCAGGTCTGAGTAATGGAAATGGAATTCACAACGGGGTCACACATGTAGCTACAGATAATAGAAAATGTTCAGTTCCTGTTTCACAAAAAATGCACAGAAAAATTCAGTCCAGCTTGTCCGTCAACAGTGATAGCAGCAAGAAGAGTAAAATAAGCTCTGCATATTCTCAAAAGCCAGGTTCTTCTCCTGAAGGTAAGATGAAATTCTTATTATAAAAACAAACAAACAAAAACAAAAAAACCTCACACCAAATCAAACACAGACTAACAAAAACCCATTTTCTTTCATAATTACACAATCAACTAAAAATAATTGAAGAGCATGGCTCATACTCCAGAAGCAAATAGAAAAAATTATGATAAATCACAAGTTACTTCCCCAAAGGAAAATATTAAGTATTTGAAGGAAATTGAAGCAATACTTGATTTCCTGCTTTCAAACATTTCTCTTCCATAGTTGGATAATATTTTCAGACTGAATAGTTGCAATTCTAAATTGGCAACGTCCTCACAAATACACCACAAATGGTGTACAAGCATTGGTTTGGGAGATTAGTAAACATTTAATTCCTGTAATGGCAGATTCTCCCAGGGCAAGATTTGTTGCTGAAAATGTGCTGTTAGCAGATTTCCTGAGTTCCTGTGCGATCTGAACATCAGAAGTTAAAATTGGACCAGTGTTTATTATTATTATTTATTTCTTATTTTATTATCATGCATCATACTATATTTAGTCTGTAAATATTTTGCATGGAACAACTGCTTCTTACCCTCTCTTCCCTATGCATAGCTTAAATGAATAAAAGTAAAATTTTACCTTATGTTTAGCTGTGTTTATTTTTCACTGCCCACAATTACTCTAATGGCCTCAGAGTTACTGAACCCATTTTCAATTCACTGCCTTTCCATTAGTATTAATATACTCAGAAAGCTTTTCTTCTGCCTGTTACAACAGGAGCTACGCTAGAAGCTCTCTTAGTTTTATTGATGTTGAAGCAGGCTTTCATGCACTGTTGTGGGGAGGAAGGTGGAACAGGCTTAAGCAGTCTGGGAACACAGAATCTTAGGGGACAGGGTCTGGGAGGTAATTTTGTTCAGAGACATGGGGTAGACTCTCAATCTGGATGGGAGGAGAGGAAGCATAAGGAGAATTAAGGAGAAGAGGATCAGAAGATATGTACATATCAGGCCTAAACCAAAGCTTGTTACAGCAGTGGAATGATTCCCTTTGACTTCAGTAGCCTTTCCTTTTGAGTGAAAATGTGTAATTACTTCAGGGGTCGAGTCACTCATACTGGTACTGTGGGGCTCTTTCTGGTTACTGTGAATTTATTTTCATATGATATTTTCAACTACCTGCTATTATTCTCTGGTTACCCTCTCATTCTTTTCAAATTTACTGCCAAATGCACCATCTTGTGCTTTGCTTGACCCCTCTACTGT
>NC_088791.1:49025497-49035497 GCF_011386835.1 Chrysemys picta bellii | reverse complement strand
AACAAGGAGTCTGGTGGCACCTTAAAGACTAACAGATTTATTTGGGCATAAGCTTTCGTGAGTAAAAACCTCACGAAAGGATGCATCCGAAGAAGTGAGGTTTTTACTCACGAAAGCTTATGCCCAAATAAATCTGTTAGTCTTTAAGGTGACACCAGACTCCTTGTTGTTTAAGTATGTAATGTTACCACACAGATATTAGGTATACTTAGTCAATAGTGGCAAAGGCTGAAATATGTCCTTTACCACTTTGAATCAATCTAGAAATTTAGTTTCATATGATGATAAAACTTAGTTTTCTAACTAAAATGTCCTTTTTCTCCTGTTTTCCCCCCAAGCAAACTGTATAATTAAACAATGGGAGCTAGTGCTCTTCTCTTTCTGAGGAAAGATGTGCAAATTCTTGTTTGACATGGGTACCCACATTTTTAGTGTGAGAACAGGTTCCTGTAAATCATAGGCCATTAGGTTTAAAAAGGTCTGGCTCAAGCAAATCCTATTTTCCCATTATCAAATCCTACAGTAAACCCATAATCAAAGTTCAGGTTATTGCATGGGTTCGCTTGAACTTGCTTGTTTGAAGGAACCAGAAGTAAGACTAGAAGCTGTATGGTTTGGACTTGAAATTCACTTTCAAAGTGTAGCCTAATATAGATATAGCAAAGAAACCAACAAAAAAGTTTTGATGGGGAATTTATGGACACAAAAAATGTTCTAACATACCACTGCTGGTTCGCAAACAAGCATTAACTAAAATAAGTAATTTGGTGGTTTAAGTCAAGCATTCCTTATCCCTCCATTCACTATGTTCCTGTAGATTAATGGGTAAAGTATCAGTATTTTGCACAGTGTGCATTCATTGAACAATTGGACCACCAGATTAGATCTCCTTCACTGTATTTTCACATCAGTGAGACACTCAAAGGAGTTCCAGATTACTTTTGTCTTCAACTCCACTCACAAGAGTTCACTCTGAGTTGTAGACATTTATCTGACATGACTGATAAATTTGGGTGATTATTCTCCCTCTCTCTGGAGATCCTAGCAACTGTAGATCAATTGAATAACATAAGACACATGGACAGCTAAGAGAGTCAGAAAAGCAACAGTGGTTTAAAAACTCCTCAGTCAGCTGGCAGCTGAGAGTGCAGCTAGCTTCAGCTTTGTTTAGATAGATATCTGCATTCCTCAATACATACATACAGGCCTAGGCCTCGATTTCCAGAATTGCATGTATAAAAGTACATACATGAAACTTGTGTGCACAATTGTTATTGTAATAGCACACACAAAATTGTGTATGAAATTATGAAGTTCTGGGACATAACTTTTAGTAGTTAAATCCTAGAGGTGGGTCTTATCAAAACATCCAGCCCCATTCAGAAAATTAAAAGTGAAATGTACCTTATTTCTAATTCTGATAGCTGTATTGAGTGACACCGCACTTCTTTATTCCCCTTGAAGAGTCCATATGGGGCACCTGCCCTGGTACCTCAAATTTGTTTATCAAGCTTTCCTGTAGGGGCCTCCAAAGCAGCAGCGGCAGCAACATGAAAGACACCCACATGTCCCTGAACAGTAATAACATAGGACTAAGATGCAGTCAACAAGGGCCAACCTTATCCCAAGGAACATCCACAGAACCTTTGTGACATGAAGCCCTCAAATTTGTCATGCTTTGTCTGGGCTCTACAGACAGTGAGGCAAAATGGAATACTGTGAGGATCCTCTCCTTTAAATTGTAGCCACCCAAGTCCATAATTTCTCTCTCTGCTGACTGTAGGTGGTAATTGAAGCTTGTGGAGGGATGCCAGGGTAGGTGGTGCCTCCCCAATGTTCTTTGTCCAAGAAGAAGTTGGAGATTCCTCCCTGGCTGACTCACAGCTGAATGGGATACATGGTGCAAAGACAGCCTCCCCAGCTGACACTTCTGAAACAGCTGTCGTCAGGAGTAAGTTGCTCCCTCCTCCCTAGGCAATTGTTGTGTGTGTGTGGAAGCTAAAAGTCTATCCCACACCCAACAATCTGTTTGTTTATTATTTTTTATTGTTTGCTTGTTTATCTAGGGTGACTTACTAGATGGTAGTCCTCTTCTTCCCTTTCTGTGCCCACCCCCAGGAGCTCTGCAGAGTTTATTATAGTCATAGGTCTAGAGTAAATGGCTCCTATGTACAGGCTGAGGGTTTTCTAATGGGCTGGTAGGTCATTGGCATGAGCCCTTCCCACTATCCCACCTCTATAAAGTTATTAGGGTTCTAACTGCAGAATGAGCTTTGTCCATCTTTCACAGTGGGCCCAATCCCTTTGCCTTTTGGGACTGGCCAACATGGTGTGGACTCTGGCTACATGTCCGTAAGATGTTGAGGTGCCCTGCACTGCTGGGTATCAGAAGGTCAAGATTGGGTCTTTAATGTGTGCATGTGCGGCTTAGGAGGGTTACTGCAACTCACTTACTGGATAACCTCATTCTGCCACTACTATACCCTGATATATCTAAAAAAGGCACTTGATGGGAGGTCAGATTAAATGACAGAGCCCCGGTAGTTTGAGAAGGAGTCCTATACGTATAATAAAAGTGGACTCTTAATTCTAAGAATTGAATCCCATGTAGTGGGTCGCCTAGTTCTGATATGCCATAGTTGGAATTTGTTTATTTTATATATATAAAATGATGGAGAGGTAGAGATGAGGGAGAATAATTTAGAGATTGATCCTAGCTTGTGGAAAATATTTTTCATTACATATACTGTAAAATCAGTTACTAACTAGTTACTTATGTAATGCTTGTTTTTTATAAGGCCTGAGGTATAAACATTAAAAGCTATGATGTTAATTTTCCATTGTTAATATCACCTTTTAATATCTGCACTTTATTGTATAACTGTTAGAACATGATGCGCTGTCTACTGTCCTCAATTAGTCGCACAATTTCCATAGACATCAATGGGAATTCTGCTTACAGCCTAAGGACAATATATGGCCCTGTGTCTTTAAACTCTTGCTCCATTCCTGAAAGAGCTACATAAATTGATAAAAAATGTCTGCTGGTAAAATAAATACATGGAAAATGTAACTATATAGCAATGATATAATGTTAAATACAGTGTAAAGATAAAAATTGTTTAAAAATATCCGAATGAAGAGAGCACATGCTATTTTGGCTCACTATGACTGCTAAGTATTAAGTATTCCTCTTATTTAATACAAATCTCTGCAAATCCTAGTCTACAGTAAGCTTTTAAAATGAAGCCATGAATACCACAGTCACTTAAAAGATGCAGTTCAGGAAACTGTGCAGGGTAGCTCTTGTGAAAACTTTTGAAAATAAGAACCCCATAATACCAGTGAAGATTAGAATATAGTCTTTTTTTAATGTTAGCTGTTTGACGGATAAGACTCAGTATGTTTTGAAGCAAGACTTTACCAAAATGTCTGTGTGACATATACATTAACATTTTATTTGCGTAATGTCCTTTGGACCTTCTAATTAGATGATGCCATTTATTTCTTGTTATAGTTCTATTCCTGCATATTGTGTCTTATAAGTAGTATCTTTAAAGTAATCTTTATTGTTTGAAAGCTGGAGTATAATGGTGAAGACACCTGATGGTTTTCTTGTAATACAAGTAATAATGAGGGAGAGTTAAATGTAGGAAATCTTATATAAACTGAATTATTTCAAAGGACATGGTATCCACTCCAACCAGAGTTCATTTCATAAAATGGCCTTATGTCAATGCAGTTTTATATAAAAATTGTTATAACTTATTACAGGTCTGTCGCATCTTACGCGCATTTAACATGCATGATTTCAACTTTACACGGTTGGCAAAAACAAAACAAACAAACAAGAGAAAAATAACAATTTTAATACTATACCTGTAGTGTAGGTGATTTCGCCCGCCATTGAACTCAATGGAATTTTGGCTATACGCGGTTTTCACTTTACGCACTAACCGCGGAACGGAACCCCCGCGTAAGATGAGACAGACCTGTAATGTGAATATCTATAAAAATTTAGATATGTTAACTTCCGTTTTTTGAGATCCACTGGTTAGGTGGGTGTGTCAAGGAGCTGGCTACAACACCCTGATTCTCAAGCTTCCCTAATCCTTGTGTAAGTTAGAGTATCTTAATGGTGAGATTTTTAAAGGTATTTTGGCACGTAAGGATACAGTTAGGTGCCTACTGGGATTTTGAAAAGCATCTATCTGCATCTTTGAAATCAATGGGAGTTAGGCACCTAGGCACTTTTGAAAATCCCACTGGGTGCCTGTCTGCATTTTTAGGTACCTAAATACTTCTAAAAATCTGGCCCTAATGAATCATACCCAATTGAGAATTGGGAGAGCAGAGAAGAGATCCACCCCACTTCCTCATGCTCCCTCCATCCCCAGGGAGGGATGGGCAGTTCACATAGGAGTTGGTTCCTGGCTTTGTGCCATTGGAGGGTTTCCTCCCTCCCCCATTGAATTCTCAGTTGTGGCCAGATTTCAGCACATCTGCACTGCTCAGATGATGCAAATGGGCCAAAACCAAGGTAGAGAATCTGGGCTATCTCACTATACTGGTATAAATCAGGGTAAGCCCATTGAAGTCACTCTAGTACACTGGTGTAGTACTAGTGTAAGTCAGAAGAGAATGAGGCCCATGTATTATACTGTGTATTTATGTGTACTTTCTATACAGTGTATATAGTAAACTATATAATAGAAGACCCCAACACAAAAATACATAAGGATTTATAATAATTTCTGAAATATAAAATGATAGTTCATTGTCAATACTTAGACTTGATACCAAAACACTTCTTTATTTTTGTCAAATGGCTGCATTACTGGTATGTAACTAGAGCAGAAAAACATTCTAGCTCAGAAATGCTGTGTATACTTCCTACATGTTAGGAAATTTCTGTCCAACTTACTTTTTCCATTATTTCCCAAAGGACTCATGTGGTTTCCATTTCATTATCACTTTATCAGCCAGTCTAATGTTTGAAGTATATAGATGCAGTGCTTTGAATAATGTACATATTATTTACATAGGGTGCCAAGTTTTATGGGAATAGCAAAGGATACTGGTTGGGATACTAAGAGTATTCCAAGTGGAATTTATCACACTGGATCACACTCTTTAATACTACTTTCAGATCAATGATAATACATTTAATAACTTAAGCCTTAACCTTGCCATTGAATCCATGCAAGCAACCCATGCAGAGCCCATTAAAGCCAATGTGGTTCTGCATGGAAGCAAGTGTTCTTTTACATGGATCTTATTGTAGGATTAGGCCCTTATTGATGAATTTTAGATGTAAAATTAGAAAAGCAGAGGTAAGGTAAAAGGAATAGTCTTTAGGCAAGCAGTCACATTTACTTGTGGGTAAGAATTTCTAATGTAAGTAATTTCGGGTTTGCTAGATTGTTTCCAACATTTGTAAACTGCATCAAGATACACCTCTACCTCGATATAACGCTGTCCTCGGGAGCCAAAATTTTTTACCGCGTTATAGGTGAAACCGTGTTATATCGAACTTGCTTTGATCCACTGGAGTGTGCAGCCCCCCCCTCCCCGGAGCACTACTTTACCGCATTATATCCGAATTGATGTTATATCGGGTCACGTTATATTGGGGTAGAGGTGTACTAAGTGCTATCGCCTCATTTTTCTAGCATTTTGCAAAATGACTCTGCTTGGATATTTTGTATTGTGATGTTCACTTGTAGGTTACAGTCTACGGATAAAATGCCTTCCTTGCCTTTGATTCGGAAAAGACACCCCCCCCCCCCATGGGATTATATTTACTCATTAGCTATACAGCAGACATTTTAGAATCTAACATCGGATTAGGGTGACCAGAGAGCAAGTGTAAAAAAATTGGGGACTTTTTTCAGTGGGGGCACTATAGTTGCATATATAAGCCCCTAATATCGGGATGTCTGGTAACCCTGTATAGGATCTACTTCAATATTTCTTGCACAAGGAAAATCTCCAACTGACTCTTCTCATACAAGGAATACTGAACTGGATGTGTATCATAACTCAGTAACTTCTTGTTTGTCTGTCATGAGTACATATGAAAATAACATAGCCACTTCTATCAGGTCTTTCATCCAAGAATCTTAGCACAATTTACAATACATTAATTGCTTGTGCCTAGCTCACAGAGATCGCTGAGAGATAGCTAGATATTATCAGGCCTATTTTACAGAATTGTAAAATGATGCAGAGAGAAGTTAAGTGACTTGTCTAAAGTCACTCAGTGAATCAAAGACACAGTAGAAATAGAACATGGGTGTCTTGACTACCGGTCTGCTCTAGATAAAAGTCCAGTGGAGAAAATTAAGGTTAATAATTTTGAAAAGTACTTTTTATGTTGAATACATATAATGACTGTATCTAAGGGTGGGTAGGTCAATTAGTCATAGGATAAATAGCCTTTATAGCCAAATTATTATTTTAAATCTAGCAAAGAAAATATATATAAAAATAGTTTTCTGCAGTTAAAAATGATTTTAAATAGTTATTCAGTTTTACAGTTTTCAGAGGTATTGCATTAAATGAGAAACCTCAGTCAGTAGCTCCTGCATTTGCCTGTTTCTGGTGTTAATTATCTTTTGTTTGCCCTTGATAATCCTGAGGTTGGTATGCAGATAATGAAGGCTGCAGAATCAACTCAAAGTGTAAAAAACAATGGCATTGTCAATTCTGCATCACAACACTTTATAAATTATGAATGTTATCCACATTAAGGAGAGTGGTAGACTTTTAAAATTACTTCCATGAATAGATTAAATTACAAGTATTATTACATTTCATTTTATTAAGTGCATCTTGGTAGTTATTAGAGCAAATGAACATGTTCTCTCAATTACATAATAACATTAGAACTAAAAATTATGCACAGACACTCCCAAATGCATAATGTAGCATTGTATATTAATCACCCCAAACAATATTTTTCAGTTTATATGAAGACTATTATTGCCTGTTGAACAATAACATTGTTATTGGTTTATTAAAATTCAGTTCAAAGAATTATCTTTTTTGAAAAAAAAAAAGCTTTGATTCTTCTTGGATATTTTAATAATTTCAGTTCTCAAAAATGTAAGAGACTTTTAATTATTGCGTTTTAGTAGTCTAATTATAATAAGATAACTTTATCATATATTGGACTTTTAAATACATTGGGAAAGACAATACAACATGCACTCAGTATGTGTTAAGGTAATCTAAAAGACTGTTACGTTTATTTACTTTTTAGCAAGTGGTAATTATTTGCATCATTTGTTTTGAAAAGTTACATTTATCCCTTTTAAACTATTTTCAGACATCAAATATATATATATTTTTGCTACAACTACTGTAAGGAAAAAAATCATGCATTTTATGGGCATGGAATAAAACTATAGTTTTTAGGACAGCAATTAAATGAACACAAACAGAAAGGGTCTGATTCTACATCCATTTAAATAAATGGTAAAACTCCCATTATATTGAATGGGAGCAGGACTGGGCTATAATTAATATAGAACTATTGTTACATTTATGTAGTCATGTTGGACACTTGCATAGCAATTTAACATCAAGATTTTCAGCCCCTTCTTTTTGCATTCTCAAATTTGTGTTGTGATATCTTATGGGTATGCATCATTGTGGTGGCACTTAATATGGATCTAATTTTATTTTGAATGACTAAATAACTTTATCTCAATAGATGAGGTAGTTCCTATACTTTATTCTAATTAGTAATGAGGAATTCCTAGGGAACACTGCAACTACTGAAGTAACATTATTTTTTTAAGGTAATTGGCAAGTTTTTAAGCACGGTCACTCTATGCAATCATTTAATAATTAAAAAACAAGGTTTTTATTTTGTTTTACAATATTAGCAGTTTTCCTCCTAGACAAGGCAGGGAACATTCTCATTTACTTCTGTTAAGCTTTTCTGAAATTAGTTTGTATTTAACATAGTAGTTATCAATATCATTGTCACCCTGTGTCACTGTACAAAATGCTTCTGCTCTTTGGGTTGATGATTTTTGGATGGTAATTAATGACTCATCATTAAGATAACAATAATAAATCAGAGATGCCTTTGGATTATTTATATTAAGTACAGATCACAGCCAATAAATCTGCTTTGAAGGCAAATGAATTAATCTGAATTTGTGAGTCAAAATATTAAAATGCTAAGACATATCTCCTTTATCATATGAGTCTTAAACATGCATTATGATCTGCCTGATTCAGCAAGAAGATTATTTAAATGTGCAAAATTATGTATTCCTAGAGAATGTGAGAAAGCTTCTTACTTTTCCATGGAAATATTTTCATGTATGCATCTTTAACACAGACAGCAATGAATACACTACCGCTAAGTATTTAATTGTGCTTCAGACTTTTAAAAACCAACTTTTTGTCACATATTTTGTCTTTTTCTTTCCAGTGATTGTAGAAGGTTGAATTATTAATTAAATTAATTCAAAGGATGCCTATGGAAATGTATCTAACAGTGAATATTTAGAATCAGTAAACATTCTAATTGGTTACTTTATTAAAACATTTAGTTGTGTAATTAGACAGTTTATGTTAGCAATGCATTGAAGAACTGAAATGAGGAGGTGATCTTTTCTGGCCTAATGTTATTAAGTAAACAAAGTAAGTTGGACTCTTTCTCATCATTATATCAGATTATAAATGCATGAGTAGACATTGACATATACGTTGAGTTGACAAAATAAAAAGCCTTTTTAGCTCCAATTAGTTCTCAGTTAAATTGTCCCAACAATGGTGTCAGGCATACAGCACCAATAAGTTGTCTTTAAACCTGCCTAATTTCCTTAATTCTCCCTTTCACTCTTAATAAAAATTCAGACATGAAAGTGTTAACATTTCCTTTGAAATTACTCCTATTTAAGAAGAAAAATCATATTACTTTCTTAATCTTTCTAATTCTATTCTCATAAGATGATCTTGGATTTGTTCCTTTAACACTGACTCTTAGTACAGTCCTGATTTCTGTATTAATGAATTGAGAAGATGGCATGAGGCTCTTAGGTAAGTGCTATAAACTCAGTCATATGAATGTGTAGTAAGAGATACCATTTATAAAGAAGAAATAGTATTTTGTTCATTCTCACATCAATGTTACTTTGAAAGGTAATTAGTTAGATATTATGTAGGTAGCACACAAAAGATCATGTAGTAGTTTGCAATCTGCCTTTTGATCATCACAAGAAAAATTTCTACTGGGAAATGAAAGCCAGACATAATTCACTAAAATTACACTGAATGCCCTTTAATCAATACAGATAAATCTAGTGTTTGTTGTTAAATCGATCTTCTCCTTTACAGAGATACACAGTCTTGATTGTTTTAGGGATAATTATTTCACTGGGAATTTTTATGATGATTAGCAGAAACTAGACAACAGTAAAGTTGACTCAGATCTGTTGAAATACTGTGGTTTAGAGTGCATTTGTCTCTTTTGGTTTGAAGCTTAGGGATATCAATACTGATTTATATCATTTCATGCAATGATGTTTTCCTGAAACAAATGGAGTGAAGCTGATTTCATTTCAGAAATGAACAGCCTCTGTGTTTGTTTTTTCTTTTATAAAATTGTCAGCTCTTGCCAATATAAATATTCACTGGTGCAGACTTTCTCTTCCTGTTTTTATCACTTAGCCTGATTCCTTGACATAGATCATTTTGAAAAAGTCCAGATAAACTTTGGTGAAATATAAAAATGTTTAGACTAGAAAGACAAAGGTTGAACTAAAGGCTTACTTAAAGTGGTGTTGCTGAATTATTCCTACACATATAATAATACAACTAAAATATCAAAGATTTTAAGAAGTCAAAAGTTTTCCATTTCAGTTTCCATTTGTAAGTTAAGATACGTATATGTTTGTATGATTTTAACAAATCACCCATAACAATCCAGTACAGCAATTAAACATATAACCTAGAGAGAGAGAGAGTAATGAGTTTTAAT
>NC_088791.1:48975497-49022997 GCF_011386835.1 Chrysemys picta bellii | reverse complement strand
GGCAGATCTGACTTTGATTAATTAGAGAGCTACTTTTCCATTTCCACATGTACTGCCTGATGGAAAGGTAGAGTGGACCGGGATACACAAACTTGGAGTTGACTCTGTTAGATATCAGCAGGTTTTGACATCCTCTGCAGAGCTTGCAGGATATCTGCTTAGGAAGACTAAATTGCTGGAGCACACTTTTAATTTATTCATTCCCCTAATGCAGAGGAATTGTCTGAACTGAAATAGATTTGATTTTCATCTGTGAATAACTCAGTTACTGTAAATGTTTATGTTACGTGAACAGGCAACTTCATTGCATAATGAAGGATCAGTTATTTGACGTTTTGTCTTTTATGCGAGTTTGTAATTAGTCCATTTCGGGTATATAAGGGATGTTAAATATCTTTCATATCAATATGTTTTCAGAGTGTGTAGGGCTTTTTAAAATATATGTTTATGCTTTCTTACAATTTAATTTGTAAAACTTGGCTGATTAGCTTTCCTCTAGATTCTTTTTTAGGATAACTTTTATGAAATGTCTAAATTCAGATAAAAATGCGTGCTCCCATTCTTATGATAAACTAATTTCTGGAAAAATAAAAATATTTGGAATTCTTGATTTTCAAAAACCCTTCCTCAAATAGGTTTAGAGTTAACAGCATTTTAAAAAGTCAGTTTAGAAGACATGCATGCTCTTACATATACACAAATCTGTCTCATCTGAAATCTGAACTTTCTTCTTGAAACTATTCTTTTATCTGTTATAGTTTTATACCAGTTACACCTGCCATGGCCTGATCAAGTATGGCGCTGAATGCCATCTGGGAGGTGCTGAGCCCAAACAACTCTCGGTGAAGTCAGCACCATGCTGAATCAGGCATTATGAGTATATCACTAGTGTATTAGAGTTTTATTCGCCAGTTCACAGAACCATTACTTTTTAGTAAGTTTCCTATGATTTAGTCTCATTATAATATATTGTTGATGCACAGAACTTCTACTGACTTTTTTTTTTTTAAACCATTGTTATACAGGAAATTTGTGTCATGACAATACTGTTTTCATGACTGACTTTTACTATTGTTTTCCATTGAAGATTCCAGCCCATATTAGGCTCTGTGGCTGATGGCCACATTTCTGAAGCTGCTTTTTTTTCAAGGGAATATTTCCACATTCATATGCTTATTCAGGTATTATGTGGTCACCAGTCATTGGCGCTGGACTCATGAGAATGATATTGAGGAACTTATGAGCCTGTTCAAAGACTCTCTCTCTCTCAGGGTTTTCATGTCAGAAGAAAATTCTTCTGCATATGAGCTGGGAAAGAAATTGACAGGAGACGCAGCCCAAAGCAACTGCATCTTGTGACTTTCTTTGACTGTTCCATTGTAAGCGAGTGGACTTACCCCTTCAGCGCCTCCTGCTGGTCTCTTCCGGGAATTAGCTCTGCCAGCCTTGGAGCACCGTCTGCAGGCCGGTATCCTGCTGCTGCTTGGCCCCCGTGTCCCTCCCTGGACTCCAGTGCCCCTTTATCTGGGATGCTGCCCCTGGCAGTACATCCCTCTGTCTCAGGGTCTCCCCTCCCCAGGGAACCCCCACCCCCACCTCAGTTGTAGGCTACTGCCAATCACCAACTCAACCCCGCACCCTGGGGCAGACTGCAGTGTCAGCCACTCATCATAGGCAAGGTTGGGTCTGGACCTGCTGCCCCTGTCTGCAACCCAGTGCCTCTATGGGGCCTTGGACAAGGCCCTGCAACCTGGGGAATTGCCAGCCTGGAGCTCCCCAGCCCCTCTAGCCTTTCCCCAGCCCTGCCTCACTCTAGGCACCCTGAGCTTTCCAGCAGCCAGGCCCCTCTCTCTCCAAAGGCAGAGAGAGACTGTCTCTGCTCCTTGCTTCCCTGGCCTTTATAGGGCCAGCTGGGTCTGTTTGGGGTGTGGCCACAGCTGAGGCTGTTTCTCCAATCAGCCCAGCTTTTCCCCCTGCCCCAGCCCTCTCCAGGGCTGTCTTAAGCCCTTCCAGGCAGGAGCGGGTGACCCCCCGCTACATCCACCATATAGATGAAGAGGGGCCACTTAGCATTTATCACAACTTCTGTCCTGTAAAAGTTAATGAGCATTCCAAAACAGGAGGTTTTGGTAATTGTAAGGAGCTCGTGAGAGTAATTACTCCAGTTTTAGGGATGTAGACATTCCCCCAAGGTTGCTCACCTTGGAAAAGAGAGAAGATTGGCTCCCAAGTATAAGGAGTTCCGCCGTTGTCCTCTGAGTGTCCTCCCTCCCAGTCATTGGTAACATCAAAGCAGGAAGCTGGAAGATTTCAGACTAAACATAGGGTGCACATTTTTAACAGTGATTTACTATTGCAAAAATTTACCAAGGGTTGTGGTGGATTCTCCATTACTGGAAATTTTAAAATCAAGGTAGGATGTTTTTCCTAAAAGATACTCTCTGGTTCAAACAGGAATTAGTTCAGGGAAGTCCTATGACCTGTGTTCTACAGCAGGTCAGATTAGATGATCACAATGGTTCCTTCTGGCCTTATACACTATGAATCAGGATGACTATTTCCTTGAATAGGAGCCCCTATCCATGATTTGGTGTCATGATCCTTGATATTTCAGGGCTTGAATGGTTCAAAAGGCCACCCATGTTTACTGGTGACTTGGTACAGAGGAGCCAAATTCAGAGGTGGTATGTAACGTGATGGTTAGATTAGTCTTGCTTAGATTCGGCTGGACTGCTGTAGACATGCTTACGGATTGGTAAATGGGTGTAAATAAGTTAAAGGATGAAAAGACAGAATGTGTATAACTTGTTAATTGTTTTTCTTCCTAACTTCCTTTCTTCTGCCCATGGCAATGGTACACCAATATAGACTCCCTTAAATTTGCTGGACTCATTTAGTGGTGATGTATAAGTGGGGAGGGAAAGAGAAAAATTACACGTTGGTAAGTGGGTATAAGTGAGTGAGTGTAAGATAGTCCAGAGGGATCCTCGTGTGTGACATACACCTTGTGATGGCTGGAAAAGGTATAAGTTACACTGACTTAGACTCCTAGACTTATTTAGATTCACCTCTGAATTTGCCCTGTGGACTTCAAGTAACATAAAATACATAAATGAGTTGGTTACGGTGTATATTTCTCTTTATAGAATGTATTTCAATAGACAATGAGGATCCAGTCCATCACAGAGTATCCACAACTTTCCAGACTAACATATGTGCCAGACATCTGCATCGCAGTAGACCGATCTATTCAGGAGAAATTTCAACCCAGTAAAGAAACCAAATCAAACCACACCTGAGGTGTGAAAAAAAGTGTTGTCTGAGGGCATAATCTGCTTGAGGTCAGTAACAAACTATGTGCTTGTTATAATCCACAGGTGAGAATTCAGGAGCAAAGATTGGGGATGTCTTTCCCAGGAAGATGTGTGTTATTATGGCTGAACCTGCCCAATGCTGAGAGAAATTTTCAGAAGAGTTACACCATAGATATCGGCTAAAGAAGATTGAAACTGGAGAGGGAGCTCTCACCACACCAACCTATATGACAGTGCTACCACCCCAGGAATAAAGTGTGTTCTTCCAAGGTGAAGAGGGGAGATCTCCCACTCCTTTTAACAGCATAGCTTTCCTTTACTTTAAACCTTGTCAACACAGAATTTGGCCCATCAGTCCCCTGACATGGGGTGAGGTGGGGGGAAACTAGATTGAAATAAAAGGAGATTGACAGGGTTGATTTCCTTCCTGATCCTGATTGCCACCACCAACTACTAGAGAAATGAAAGTTATTTGTAATGCTGCAATAATTCCCAATAGTTCTGGTTTAAATGATTGTGCTATATGGTAGATTCTCGGCAAACAAGTAGAGAACAAGACTGGAAATATGTTTTAGAGTGGTGTAGTGTACAAGTAGCTCATCAGAAATCTTTGCTCGTTATTTCTAGGTATTTGTTTTCATGTTCCATTGAATGATCATTTAAGAGAGTGTACTTGTGTTGATGCCTGTAGGGAGGAGCATATGAATATGCAAATAATAATATATGTGATAGATTTTGCTATTTGAATATCAATATGCTAGATATTTTACTATACGTTGTCATAGTGTAGGACCAGCTGATCACATTTCACTGAGTATTTCTATAAAAGCAGTTTTGTGATTTACTGAGGGTCAAAGGTACACATACACACTAGCATGTATTAAAGTTGTGGAAAACATTTTCCACATAACAGACAGCTGGCACAATTTTGCCAGAAAAGCTGACACTTATGAATGAAAAATAAAGCAAACAGAAACCTGTGTTACCTTAGAGGACAATGGGACAGCTTCAGGGCATGGAGTAAATTCTGCTTGTCTTGACATGGAGACACTGGCTGAATTTTGCCCAAGAGATGTTAGCAACATTCAGATTCCTAATGGGAAGAGTGGGGCGAAGGGAGTAGGGTCTTTTAGCACATATGGAAAAACACGCATAGAAATGATGAAAAAATGTATTTAAGCAGCAAAAGCAGCATGTACAGTACCCCTGTAACAAAGTTTGAAGCAGGGACTTTTCTTGACAATAAAAATAATGCACACAACATTAGTTTGTTTTGGTGGGAGGGAGAATGCAAGAAAGATGGAGGGGGGTGGGATTGGAGCCTGCAAGTGATAGCAACAACCACCAAATGAAGGATAGAGAAACAAAGAAGGAAGGAAAGAGCAGAGATAAAAGCAAGGGCAGATGCTGTTCAGTCATTGGAAAAGTTGGAGCACTAGCTAAGGTCAGTGCCCCAAGCAGCAGTGTCAATAACTACAAGTATAATAGAAGTAACGGAGCTCTAATTAGCAGCATCTTCTTCATGTCTTCTGGCCTAACCAAAGCCAGTAGCAGAGGCATCTACTAAAGAGCCAAGAGATCTTCTACATATAACTAAAAGAGTCTTCTCTACAGGGTCAGACCAAAGGTCCATCTAGCCCAGTATCCTGACTTCTGACAGTGGCCAATGCCAGGTGCTCCAGATGGGGAATGAATAGAATAGGTAATCATCAAGTGATCCATCCACTGTCACCCATTCCCATATGAGTTCATCACTGAAAGACTCAGAGAAATCACACAGTGAGCCCAATGGTTTTGGTAGCCTCTAGTTAGAGCCAAATCATTGATGTCTTTTTCACACAAGTAGTCCCATTTATTAAGGATGAGCGCATAAAAATGTATTTGTTATGCATGTAACCTTAGGCAATCACATTTCAAAATGCTGGCCTATGTGACTTGCTTAAAGCTACATGGTGAGTCAGTGGCAGAATCAGGAACAGAAACTGTGGGTCTAATTCAGAGGTGATATATAAAGGAGTGTAAGTTAGACTCCTTTACATTAACTTGTGCTCCCTTAATGCAATTTACAGTAATGCTACTGGTGTGCAAGGGAATCTGAATTAGAGTAATTTATAAGCCAAATTGCCAGAAGAAGGGCCTTGCCACTACAGATGTGACCTCCCTATGACATCTCTGACCGTAATGGCATCGCTGCCTGCCTGAAGTATCTACAAAAGAATGGGCAACGCTCAGAAATCTACCCCAAACACATTGCCAAAATCATCAATTTCAGCCTCACTCATAACTTTATATTTAACAACAAACACTTTGTCCAAACCATGGGAACAGCCAGGAGTACTAGAATGTCTCACCAATAGATCAGCCTCTTCATGGGCCATCTCAAGGAACAATTTCTAGGAAAATGCACCATGAAACCAGTGATATACCTGACATCCATTGATATTTTCATCCTCTGGATAAATGACCTAAACTCCCTTCTAGATTTCCATCACAACTTCAACCACCACCACCCATCCCATCAAACTTTCTAAAATACTCCAGCACCAGCATCAACTTCCTGGACACTGTGATCAGCTTCAGCAATGGAACCCTATAGACAACTATATACAAGAAACCCATAGATCATCACACGTACCTCTTCAAATCCAGTAGCCACCCCAGACACCCCAAGCAGAGCTGGTGCTAGTCCACTGGGAGCCCTAAGCAAGAATATTTGGGGGGGGGTGCCCCAATATTAAAACAGGCAAGTTCTTATAATAAAAAGTGAATAGGCTGTGAGCTGCCTGGGTCCCTAAGCAATTGCTTAGTGTGCTTATGACTAGCTCTCCATGTGTCAGTATATAATGCCTGCATCTGTAACTTTCTCTCTATGCATCTGAAGATGTGAAGTTTTTACCCACGAAAGCTTATGTCCAAATAAATCTGTTAGTCTTTAAGGTGCCACCAGACTCCTTGTTGTTTTTGTAGATACAGATTAACATGGCTACCCCCGATACTTGATGCCTAGTACTGGCTCTGACCCCAAGAAATTTGTAATAAACAGCTAGGCACGCAGATACCGCAGAACATGCTCCAAAAAGAAAGTCTGGGACACACACCTTAACACATTTGAAATCATCTTTACTAAAGAAGAGCACTCCACCAGTGTAAAAGTAGATCAAATCATGGAACAGGCCACCCAAATAATCCCAACAGAACCTGCTTCAATATGGTGTGGGGGGGGAAACAAAGTCACTAACTGCACATCCCTACTTGTCTCCCCCTACACTAAAATATGGGGATATCATCAAACAATTACAACCCATATTTCATGAGGACCACATCCTGAAATAAATCTTTCCCAACCCCCTCTTCAGGCATTCAGACAACCCTCTTCGTCAGAAGCAAGTTCCCCACACAACAGCACCCACCAACTCAAAGCAGTGCCAGACTGCCAGAAACACAGGTGGAAAACCAGAAGACATATCTCCACTGCTACGATTACCAATACCCCTACAACACATCTTTCAAGATCAATGTGTCCTACATATGTCTAGCATAATGTGTTCCTCATCCAGTGCATCAAATGTCCCAACAACTATGTGGGTGAAACCAGACCAATCACTATGATCTCAAAAGAACTCGCACAAAAAAATGATAAAAGACAAAAACACCTATCATCTGTGGATCAACACTTTTCACAAAGCAATCATTCCATACTGACCTCGCAGTCCTTGTCCTCAAAGGAAATCTGCACAATACCTTCAAAAGATGAGCTGGAAACTTAAATTCAGAACTCTGCTGGCCACTAAAAACCATTGACTTAAATGAGAGACTGCTTCTATGGCCCATTACAACACCTTGTAATATGTCCTGCTGCCTACTAACCTCCATTGTCCTACGACTGCAGACGAGTTTATTGACCACTTCATTTTAAGGGCTCTCCTACAATGTGTGACCCCCTTATGCTTAACAAGATGTCCCACCTTGTATTTAGCTTGCACATTCTAGTTACCTTCTTCAGACCTGAGGAAGAACTCTCGGAAGGCTTGGCCCTTCCACCACCAGAAGTTGGTCCAATAAAAGATATTACCTTACCCACCTAGTGTAAAAAGGTGTAAATTAAAGTAAGATGGGGACTACTTTAATTTACACTTTCTTGTACTCTACAGATTATAAATTACACCAGCTAATATTCATTTACAACTAAGTATAAATAAATTAAAGAAGTCTATGTAAGAGTTTTTAAGATATACATTATGCATTACCCCTGAATTTGGCTCAAGAGTCCTGACTGCTAGTCCCTGATCTAATCACTACAGTTTGCTTGTGTATGGTCTTCTGCTTTTTACTTCATATATAGTCTGACTTTATCCAGGCCACTGGATGACTATACACTAAAGCTACCCACTGTGTTAAAGGACAACAAATGTCCTTAGAGGTAAAGTGGCGCTTGCCTATCAAAATGCAAAATACTGAGAGATGAAAGAAGTAAAGTATAACTATGATATATTACAGAATATGAGACATTCAAATTCTAGTATATCTTTCTCATGTTCTGGTACCCAGAACTGAATGGCACAGCAGGATTCCATCCTCATGACAAAGACTGAAATAAGGATGGAAAATAATGCAAAGTTAGCTGCTATTTGTTAAAATCTATTGTAATCTTGTGTTCTTCTTCTGTTGCTGCACAGATGTAAAGATATTTTAATCACAGAGAATGGCTGATAGAAGCATTGATCTAATAATTGCCAGAATTCCAGGTCAGGTAGAGATTCTTGGACCCATAGTATTTGTCATTCATGAATATTCACACATACTTCTAAAAGAACTGTGTTCAGTCTGCTGTATCATGTGCAGGAAATGAACATACCATACCTTAAAGAGACAATATTAGCATTTTGCTGCACTTTTGAGAAATATTAAGGATAGCTACAAAATTCCTGTGGTGAAATCCTTCAGGGAAGACATGGAAAAATGATAACATCATCATGGGACACATACTTTGGGAATAAAGAAAATATAGGAATTCATCTTAACTCTTTCACACAAAAAGCTGGAATTTCTCAAGGTGACCTGTTAATGCACAATTCCTCTGTGTATATGTAAAAGTACACATGCTGCTCATGACATTAAATGTTAAGATTTTAAGGCCCCAATTCAGGAAAGCACTTAAATATATGATTAAGTGCTTTCCTGAATAGGAATGGAGTGTAGAATATGCTTAGAGTATGAGAATTCCCAGGCTTATATCCAGCACAAGCTCTCCTGGAAGATGTGAAAGTTATTTGTGGTGGATTCTCACGTCAATTGAAATCTTTAAATTAAGATTGGATCTCTTTTTAAAAGATATGCTGTGCTTCATCTATGAGTTATTAGGGGATTTAAGAATTACTGGTTGAGATGCTATGGCTTGTATTAGGCAAGAAGAAAGACTAGATGCTCATAATGCCCACTTCTGGCCACAAAATCTATGACTTCATGGATCCTACTTCCCATATTGCTTGCCATTAGCTGTGCCAGGTACATGTATCCAATTACTCCTGTAACTTCCCAGTAGCAATTATTTTTGCACATAGAATGTCCAGAGAAGAATTCCTAGAGCATATCTTTTAGAGAAACATCCAATCTTGATTTAAAAATTGTCCATGATGGGAGAATCCACCTTGGTAAATTGTTACAATGGGTGATTATTCACACTGTTCAGACTAGAAAAAAAGTATAAATTCTTAATTTGTCTACCTTCCACTTTCAGCCATTGGATCATATTATACTTTTTTCTGCTAGACTGAAAAGTATATACTTAGAGAGTGTAATCAAGTAACCCCTTAACCTTCTCTTTGTTTAACTAAATAAATTGAGCTCTTTGAATCTAACACAATAAGTCATGTTTTCTAATCCTTTAATCATTCTTGTGGCTCTTCTCTAAACCCACTACACTTGTGACCTTTAGGGTTGATTCTTGGAACTCATTCCATATAGGAATACACACCCAGAGAATGCTCCAACTAGTACAAGCTTCAGCTATTCATCTGCTCAGCATCAGAGGTTGTCATGAACACATCATCCTGGTACACTGAACAGAGTCCAATTCATGATTTTCAAGGTCCTCCATAGGATTGGCCATGGCTATCTGTGATCAGCCCCTACCACAATGGCCTTCCTCAACATCTATGTTCAGGGCCATTCCTAGCCATTCTGGGGCCCTATGCAGCCCCCCCCTCCGTGGTGGGGGAGGGGCCCAGGCCTCCGCGGGGGCGGTGAGGCTGGCTTGGGGGATGGGGGTAATCACCCCCCCAGCACTCACTGCTGGCGCGGCTGGGGACATATCACTGCACTTCCTGCCACTGGTGAGTGGAGGCCCGACCCTGCTGCAGTCGACAGGGGAATGGACGTGGGGCAGGGACAGGAAGGGGTGGGGTGGGGCGGGGTGGAGCAGGGGTGGGGGCTTTGGGAAAGGGGTGGAGTGGGGGCAGGCTGTGGCCGAGCAGGGGGGCTTTGGGAAAAGTGCGGAGCAGGGGCTGGAGCAGCATGCAGCTGCACAGGGCACCAAGGAAATGTGGTGCCCCAAATTCCCTGGTGCCCTATGCAGCTGCGTACTTTGTTTATGGGTAGGTACGGCCCTGTCTATGTTCCATTGAAACAAAGTGTGCACAAAAAAGGAACTCCTGGGTGTGGGAGACAGAACTTTCACAGGAGGGGGGGCTAGACTAGAACTCAGTCCTTCAAGAGATAAGTGATCATGGGGATTACCTAATTCAGAACTAAGTCCAAAACTTAAGTCTTCACCTTAGCTGTCCCTCAATACTTTCTTCACACATGTATACATGCAAACATTCTCAAATACAGAGAGCATACACATAAACACTGACTCAGACACCAATAAATCCACAAAAAAATCAAGCTATTTCTCCTACAGGCTGGAAAGAAAGAAGAAAAATATTATTATATCCATTTTTTAACACTTGGGTGGGATTCAAATCCACACTGATGGAGTCGTATAGGTAGGTATCTTAGACAGCTGTGCCTGCGATCATACTTAGTAGCATAGTAGGTGGCCAAGAATGACATCATGATGCAGATCTTTCCACAGGGTACAGATAGACAGGTCCTCACTTGCAGTCTCTCCATGTGTATATGGTGCCCAAATCCTCTTTACTTTACCTCAGCCCCCTGCAGGCCAATGCAGAACTAGAATTGTATTTTGTGTCACATTTCCATTCTATGTGGGAATATCATGCATAGAGGAGTGGTAACGTCACAAAGTTTCAACTTTTGGAATTTCCTTTGGATTCATAAAATCATAGAATCATAGAATATCAGGGATCTCAGGAGATCATCTAGTCCAACCCCCTGCTCAAAGCAGGACCAATACCCAACTAAATCATCCCAGCCAGGGCTTTGTCAAGCCGGGCCTTAAAAACCTCTAAGGATGGAGATTCCACCACCTCCCTAGGTAACCCATTCCAGTGCTTCACCACCCTCCTAGTGAAAAAGTTTTTTCCTAATATCCAACCTAAACCTCCCCCACTGCAACTGGAGACCATTACTCCTTGTTCTGTCATCCTCATCCTCTTGTTCCTCTTTTGTGGGTTATGAGTAGGTTTTCCCATGGAAGAAGCCAGGTCTCTCTCTCTCTCACACACACACTCTCCTGCTGAACCCCGACAGCAGGAACAGTGCTCCCATTGGCTTACCTGAACTGACTGTCTCTCCACATGAAATGACATTTTCCTGCAAGTGCTTTGGTCTATGTCATACATGTATGTTCTCACAATATGCATACAGAAATACTGTGAACCAAATTCTGCCCTTTGTTAAGCCCACTAAAGCTCATGAAAATAAATGGGGGTGTATAGGTGTATCTCAAGGTTAGCATTTAGCCCTGAATTGTTGTGTTCTCATTCACAAGCTAATACTGTAATGATCTATTGATAAAATCATCTTATGTTCCAAAAGCATGCCAACACCTATTGTAGCATGTTGTGATTGTACTGTGCTTTCAGCAAAGAGGTGGTGTGTGTGTGTGTGTGGGGGGTGTTTTAAGATGACATTTTCTTTACCATTCTGCCCAAATTGTGGATAATGTTTTAATAAATGGTATTTTTTAAAAGAAATATATTATTTGATAAAATTATTACTCAAACTGAATTCCATCAAATTGTCACAGTTGTTATGTGCTTAAAAAGCTTCTGCTCCTCTATTATTAAGTGATAAAGGATTATAATTTGATAAAAATGAACACTAAAATGACTGATTTTTAAAAAGTAAGTTGCAATAAAATTCAGCATAAAAACTGAAGGTAAAATGTAAAAAAGGATTTTCTTTATTATTTTAAATCTACACATTTTTAAATATTTCAATGAATAAATGTGTGGTGTACATCACTTCCCTACATATTCAGCACTCTCTTATTCACATCTATGATGATTCCTTAGCCCATGCTTATATATGCGACATATATCTTTATTATAATACAGCATTTACACTATAAACCTAAATGAGAGTAAGTTGGAGGTTATGCTGTTGGGAATGAGGACTTAGAACTTTGCAAACCTAACAGAAATCATGATTGCTGCCCTCCCCTCTTCCCCAATCAAGATCACATACTCAGTGATTTTCTGAGTGCTGAACAGCTTTGGAGTCACACAGAGCTCAACTCCATGCCTGAAGGCCATTTTGCACCAGTGGCCAGAAACATCCCTTTCCATCTCTGACTAGCACATACATTGCATCTAGTATTTTAGGACACAGACATGGCCACAGTGACCACACTTTTTTTTTTAACTTATAATAAAGGCAGCAATTAAGGTGAGAAAAACAGGGCCGAGACTTTAAATAATTTCTTTATGTCAGTCATCATCAGGAGGTACCTGGGGGACTCCTAGTCCAGACATACAATTTTCAGTCAGTTTTGTTGAAGCAAAGTGTTTTGTTTGACCCAAAACCATTTTTTCCCGCTTTTTGCTTACCTGAACATTTTGAAAAAATTCATTTTCAGTCTGATCTGAAACAATTTCCCCGCCAACTTTTCAGATTTTCCAGCAAACCAAAAAAAGTCCATTATTCGCACAGCTCTGCAGCTTTATTCATGAATGGATGAGGTGAGCTGCTAAGAAAAATATGCAGTCTCTCATTAGAATCAGCTACTATATATCACAGGACCCAAGGACGGCACATATTGTTATTAAAAAAAAAGGGTGCTAGGGATGATCCTGTGTATTAGAGACCAGTGACCCTTTCCCGGGTACCAAATACATTAATTGAAACAATAACCAAAGCCAGAGCTATAAAATGTTTAGATAAACATGACAATCAAGCATGGCTTTTTTTTTAAGAACAAAAAGTTTGATCCAGTATTGCAAATCCTTTGTTTCAGGCTGTAATTGGACTGAACTAAAGCCATAGAAAACCACTGAGTCTTCAGACACTCTGAGGAAGCAACAGTTAACTCGAGTTAGTACACTGGAGTTATTCCACTAGAGCTAGCCTAGCTCGTGTGACAGTGACCACACTGTAATACAGCACTGGCACTACGCAGTGCCATTTGATTAGAAGCACAGAGTGACTGGATTAGCAGCTGAAACTCAAGCTGCTGCACCCCCACTGTATTACTATCCGCAACATCAGCAGCACTTGCATTTCAACCCACTTCCCCTGATGGTACAACTAGCTTGGACTTAAAGCACCACTTCACGTGAGCTGGAGATTTTTATGTGTGGCTGGGAGCTGGGTTAGGGAGAAAACCTGAGTTATAACTCCAGCTAACAATGCAGTGAAGACAAGCCCTAAGTGCGCTTTGCCTGCATCTGACCATGAAAGCATCAGAGGACAATTGTAATGTAATGTATTGTAAAGGACTAGAGCCATGTGAAAACTGCATAATGCTGCAGCCACTGCCAGTCTGCAGAACAGAACAGGCAGATGTCTTTCTAGTGCTTTATGCACTACACTGGCTCCCATTCAGACCAGAGTCATGGGCTTTGTCCTATTCTCGTGCGCTCTCCATTCTTGTGTGCTATCGTAGACTCAATCTCCATACCATACCAACAGTATGAACATTTAAAGGAACAAAGCAATTATCGGTGTCTATTATGAAGCTCTCTGGCACTGAGTACAAGACATTTCTGTTGACAAGCATCCAACTGTGGAATTTTCAACTGCAGAAGATAAGGCCTGATTCATCAATGTGCCAATCCAAGAATATCTATGCAAAGGCCTTCCCTGAACTGACCAGCAAGTTAATTCTACCTACGCACCCCAATAGAAGAAAACTGCCGTCAGAAGAGGAACAAAGACAATGGTTAATCAATGATTTCTTGCAGCTTTGTTTTTAAAAACCACATATTTTCCATGCTACTGGACTTGCTGAAATGAAATGTCTCATTTAAAATAAGACAAAGATTGCAACCTTTTGACCGCATTGGGCCTGATTCATCAACGTGCCACTCCAGTTTTATGCGGGTGTGGTTAGTTTAAATCAATGAAATTATATTGACATAAAACTGGAATAACACAGCATTGAACCTAGCTCCTATTTTTGAGGAGAGGTGAATATCTGCTAAAGAGGATGTTACCAATTGACTGGACTGAAACCTATATCAGGAAGTGGAAGAGAGGAAAGGTGTCCCCAAGAGCAGTGGCTCTCAACCTCTCCAACACTACTGTACTCCTTTCAGGAGTCTGATTTGTCTTGTGTACCCCCAGGTTTCACCTCACTTAAAAATGATTTGCTTACAAAATCAGACATAAAAATTCAAACGTGTTACAGCACACTATTACTGAAAAATTGCTTACTTTCTCATTTTTACCATGTAATTATAAAATAAATCAATTGGAATATAAATATTATACTTACATTTCAGTGTATATAGAGCAGTATAAACAAGTCATTGTCTATATGAAATTTTAGGTTGTACTGAGTTTGCTAGTGCATTTTATGTAGCCTGTGGTAAAACTAGGCAAATGTCTAGATGAGTTGCTGCACCCCTTGGAAGACCTCTATATACCCACTGTCCTAGAGCATCACTGTTAATCATTTCCCTTTTTTCTTTCAGAACATTCCCAAGAGAGTGTGATGAAAAACTTGAAAGCAGGACTGTTTTGTGGGGGGGGGGGAGGAGATTGGGGGGATAGGGAATAATTCTGATTATGATTTGAAAAGGCAGTGAATAGATTATTGTGATGGCAATGGAGTGTTTCATAATATATAACACATCAGGGATAGTTATCAGTATTTGGGTGTAGCTATATAATGCCATCAGTGGTTGATTCCAAGAATACCAGACATGTGCTATGCTTTCAGAATGGGCTTCAATCCCCTCTTTTTTTGTCTCTGTATTTCCCATCCCTTGATACTATATTTATTCCCTCTTCATCTCAGTAATGACTGAACCTAACGGTTATGGTTTCTACTGGACTCCTTTAGATTGATCTAGTATTCCTTGATGTTGTAATTTCTTTCCAATGTTGGTAAATTGATTTTGAGGGAAGATTTGGATTATTTTTTAATAAATTTGTTCACCAGGTTAGATCTGTAGAGGTCATCAAGTTCTTTTATATATATATTTATAGTCATCCACTGTATGGAGGATCCTGTGAAACCTAATCACAACCAGGAAGGTTAAAGGCCATTGTTTCTTTTTGGCTAAAGGCAGAACCTTACATGTAAAGATTTTTTTTTTTGCATATTAATATAAACACCAGGTTGGGTTCTATTGTAGTGTGTATTTATGACATCTTTATATCAAGGATCTCTAAACTTCTCCAGTAATATACTCTGTCACCCTTTCACATAAAACCATCTACTAGAAGGGATTGACATTAGTTATGGGAGAGAGTAGCAGCAGCTCTTTAGACGTATAACTACTGTGGCATTTTGATGTAATTCAGTTTAAATTTCAAACATTTCTATTTAACATAATCAAGTGGTATGAAATCTTTTTTTTAAAATGGCAAGTATACAGTACTAGCTCAATTGGCACTTAGCAACGGTCTTTTTACAATATGCACAATAGCTTCCAGCAGGGAGTTTTTTAAGGACCATCCTTTGAGAGCACAAACTCACACATGTACAATCAGTAGACATCAAGGTTCTATCTCCAGCTCCCCTTGAGATGTTATTTAGCTAATGCACAAATGTTACAGCTAAGCTGTTAGCCTGAAAAATAGAACAAGCAGTTGTATGCAGGTACACTTTTTTTTTCATGCCAGGATAATATCTTCATATCATAATTCAACATGAAATAAGACCTAGAAAGGTTTAGTACTCAATTTTTACTGAATAGGTGGATATCTCATTTTAAAAAACTGCTAAAGTCAAGTGCTCCTTCTTGAATGCTGTTTTACATAGTAGTGAAGCATTGTTGAGTGGATACACACCTACAGTCATTGCTGGATAATCTGTGCTATAAGAATTGCTGGAAGGATAGAGCTCTGTCACAAGCTGCCATCACCAGCAAATGCTGCTATGAGCATAACAATTTTACATTCAATGAGAAGAAAAGATCTGGGCCTGCAGTGAGCTTTTCTCCCGAGATTCAAATCCTGGCAAACAAGCCCCTTGGCTCAACTGCAAACCTCCCATATTTATTGGTGGTCTTCCAAAAATTGTGCTGAACCATATAAGAAGTTCGCATTTCATTAAGCCCAGGAGCCGTGGGAGCTCCTAGCATGATGCTAAAACTATGGTGTAATGTTCTGAACCAGATCATTGCATTATAATCCCATCCCTTTTAAATCCAAGTAGGTGGGGACCACAACACTGGAATCTGTAATGATGTTACTAAACACGTTGCAGTAGAGCTAAAGGGCCATTGCAAGTGGAAAGGGAGGATGACACTGACATCATTCAATTGCCTTTGGGCTGAAAGTACTAACCGAGTATCTTCCTGCCTTTTGTTAGTATGGAAAGTTGCAGTGATAACATGGCTAACATTACGGAGTGACTGCAAGAGCCCAACAGGCTACCACTTCCTGATGATAAATGCAATTTGGTGAAAAAGCTAAAAAGAAGTGAGGCCCATAAGTAAGAAACCTCACAGATGGATTCTTTAAATCATAAAGCTCCTTTACCCACCCTTTACCCTAGTCAAAGCATTTCTCTGTAAGTCACTATGGAGTAAAATAAAATAGACTAAATAAGGCTATCACATGGGTAACAGACATGAGGTGCACATGAGAGCAAATTTTTCTTCTGTATTTGGGACACTGAAGTAACAATTTAAGGGGCTTTTCAGAAATAGGTTCTTATATAGGACCTAATTGTGCTTCTCTTGATGTCAATGATGGTATTGCAACTGACTTTGCAGGCGCAGGTTCACATCCTGAATTCCAGCCTATCAAAATCTCTTCCTGCTCTGAATCTGTAGGTAAGGTTAGTCTGCTGTGTTTGGCAGGTGTGTTGGAGTGATTTACCTGGTGCATGGGACAGCAGATCACTTGAGTTTTTGGCCGCCTGCCATGGCATATTCACTAACAGGTCAATGGCTGATGAGGGTCTGAATCTTTTTCAGATTGGGCCATTTCTACTGTGCAAGCATGATTACAGGTAACTGACTTCAGAACCAAGGTTCCAAGCTAACATCTCATTCAAAGAGCTTTTTTCTTACCCCATAGAAATGTAATCCACCTAGACAAGGCAAAAAGCAAAGCTGACATGCTGTGGTGCAAAAGAAGAACTTCAGTTTCTTAATCCTACTAATTCACATTTCTTGTAATCACTCTAGTCATCTGTATTTAAAATGTAAGATAAACCTGGTAAAGTATGTTTGAGAATTCACTTGTCCCGAGGTCTAATATTTGATTTTCACCATTAAGCCCTGGGGCATTTAAAACATTTTTTGTTTGTTTCAAAATACCGAGGACAATAGCCTACAAGAACAAGTGACAGGTAGCAAATTATATTTTTTAACAGAATCATTTTAATAACCGGTTTAAAAAATGTCTAAAACCAGCTCTGAACTAATTCTTGGCCACTCCATGACTAGAAAAGGCCTAACTAATTTTAAACCATTAAAAAAAGTCATCTGGGCAAACAAAGCTGCCTGCCAAGTTTTAGGTGGAAGGGATCCAAAGCGGCTGAGACATTAAATGTGAAGTCTCAGTTCTTGCAGTCGAAATGCCAAACTACAACATCAGGACCCTGATGCTATAATTTTTAAGAGGGCTAAGTGGTGTAATGCTGAACATAATTATTTCACTTATGAGCATCAGTCATAAAAAGCAGAGCTCTAAGTAAGTTATGAGGGCCATTTCTTCAGAAATGTATGCCAATCATGCCATCAAACAGGGCTGTGCGTTGAAGTTATTGATCCCAACATTTTTGGGATGCCTGCCCAGTGCAATATCGACACATGCTATATCTCTGCGACTTATGGACTTAGGAGGTGCTTAGTATTTATCTGTTTCTTTATGTTCATTAAATCTATTAGGGCAACAAAGACTAAATAAAACTGATCCTCCCATCATATGATCTCCTTTTTCTTCTTCTTGTATTTTTTGTTATATACAGTACAGTACCTGGCCCATTATCAAGGGCTCAAAAAACCATCTCCCTGATGTTGATGTACTAGCAGCTTAAACAGCAGTTTCTCTGCCAATTTAAACTTTTACTTTTTAATAAAAAATTTAAACCAGGAAAGTAAAACATTCCTGGCTCTTGCTTTTTAGGAGAAAGAAAAAGTTTGAATTGGCACAGCAATTGCTACAGCTCTTCTTTAAAATCCTATTGAACCAAAACTAGAAATTCTGTTTAAATCTTTGTAGTTGCCCAAGAACATAAAACACAACAAAAAGCAAACTAATATGTTTTACAACTGGGATTTGGAGGGACTAAGCTCCTCTTTTTTTTATTTATGTACTTATTTTTATTTTAAACAAAATCACTCGGGCCTAACTCATAAGAAAAATTCCCTCTTTGAGTTCAACCGCAAATCTCTATCAAAATATACTGTAGCATAAAGCATATACAGAACATATTATTCCTCTACCTGTGCCATCACAGGAAGATTATTTCCAGTCTCTGAAAAAAATATATACATTTTTGGGGCTTTAAGTATATTTTATATAGAGAAACTTGGGGAACTTTCCCAAGATGTAATAAAACTGCAGGTTCTAGCCTAGATTTCAGCTATTTGCAGAAGATTGGCTAATGCCCCCATGAAGACATATGATGAGTTATCTGCCTTGACGTTTTCCCGCTTTTCTTTTTCTAGTGATGGGGCTTATGGCAAATTGTTAAAGAGCCTCAGCCTAAGGTGGAGGAATGTTGTCACCATGCTGTTATTCTTCCACTGCTCTTCTGAATTTTATACAACTGTTTTCTCGCGAGGTCCACCATCGACAATAGCATTATTTGTATGTGGAACAGATGCATGATTGCTATAGCATATGTCAGCCATGTGTTGTCTGCACTTCCATAAGAAGACTTGGGCTAGTTGTGAAAACACTGGAACAAGCATCAGGAGATGTGAATTCTATTCTTCGTTGACCCAGCAAGGTCCTTAATCAGCTTGTAATTACTTGGAGGATAAAGGGTTATGAGGCCTAGCCAGCATGGATTTGTCAAGAACAACCCACCCACATTTCTTTTTTTGAGAGGGTTACTGGCCTAGTGGATAGGGTGGAAGCAATAGACATGACATATTTTGATTTTAGTAAGGCTTTTGAGACAGCTCCACATGACATTCTCATATGCAAACTAGGGAAATGCAGTCTAGATGAAATTACTATGAGGCGGGTGCACAAAGGGTTGAAAGTTGGTACTCAAAGAGTAGTTATCAATGGTTCACTGTCACACTGGGGGGAGGGCATATCTAGTGGAGTCCAAAAGAGTCCTGGGTCTGGTACTATTCAATATTTTCATTAATGATTTGGATAATGGAGTGGAGAGTGCGCTTATAAAATTTGCAGATGATACCAAGCTTGGAAGCATTGCAGGCACTTTTGATTGGAATTCAAAACAACCCTGGTGAATTGGAGAACGGGTCTGAATTCAGCAAGATGAAATTCAATAAAGAAAAGTGGAAAGTACTACACTTAGGAAGGAAAAATGAAAGACATAATACAAAATGAGGAATAACTGGCTAGGCAGTGGTACTGCTGAAAAGGATCTGGGGACAATAGTGGATCACAAACTGAATACAAGTCAACAATATGATGCAGCTGCGAAAAAGGTTAATATCATCCTGGGATGTATTAACAAAGTGTCATATGGAAGACATGAGAGGTAGTTGTTCTGCTGTAATCAGTACGGATGTGACCTCAGCTGGAGTACAGTGTTCTGTTCTGGGTGCCACATTTTTGGAAAGATGTAGACAAACTGGAGAGAATCCAAAGGAGAGAAACAACAATGATAAAATATTTATGAAAACAGATCTATGAGGAAAAGTTAAAAACAATGGTCATGTTTAGTTTGTAGAAAAGATAACTGCGGGGGACCTGAAAACTGCCTTCAAATATGCTGTGGGCTGTTACGAAGAGGACCGTGTTCAATTGTTCTCCACTTTCACTGAAGGTAAACAAGAAAAAATTGACTTAATCTGCAGCAAGGGAGATTTAGGTTAGATATTAGGGAAAACTTTCTATCTACAAGGGTATTTAATAACTGGAATAGGATTATAAGGGAGGTTGTGACATCTCCATCATGGGAGGTTTTTAAGAAGGGAGGTTAGACAAACATCTGTCAGGAATGGTCTAGGTTTACTTGGTCCTGCCTCAGCGCAGGAAGCCGACATTTCTATGATTCTATGTCCCTATCTTTAAGCATGTGAGTTGTCCCATTTAAGTCAGTGGCTCTGCTCCACAAAGGTGTTCAGGCACCTTACTCCTATTGAAATCAATACCTTTGCGGATATGGCCCAAGGTGTCTACTTATATGTTTAAATTTAGGTATGTGCTTAAGTACCTTGCTGAATCGGGACCTGTCACATTAGTTACTGGGCTGATTTTCAAATGTACTGAGCATCTGCAGTGCCTATTGTCTCAGTGGGATTTGTACGTGCTCAGCATTTCAGAAAATCAGGCAGTATTGACCTCTCTGTTCCTCACATTCCCCATCTGTGAAAAAGTGAGGGTAACATTACAACCTCACAGAGATGCTGGTGAGCAACAGTTCACAAACTTCTGTAAAGTGCTTTGAGATCCTCAGAAGGAAGATGGTATAAATGAAAAATATTAAATTGACTTTTTACTTCTGCAGGATCACTGAAGTGGGTAATTGATCACTAATATTTCTACTAGCAAAGATTTAATCATGTTGTCTGTGATCCCAAATATCTTTGTGAGTTCCCTGGGAATGACATATTACTCCCAGAGGTTACTACATAGCTGCAATGGTATGAACATCACTATAGACAATAACACATGCTTCCCTCAGAGCTGAACCGCATAGGAACTGTGACTTGAGATTAACAACTATAAACTGCCCTGATTATCAGACAGTTTAAGTACGATTAGTTGGTACTGGTTACCATTTCCTACATTTAGAGCTATGCAGATTGCTGAGGAGGGGGGGAACCTCTAGCACCCAGAGGAGGGTGAAGGGAAGTCTTGGGCCTGTGCAAGACATATTGTATAAAATCCTGGTTCTATTGAAGTCAATGGGAGTTTTGCCATTGATTTCAGTGGAGTTAGGATTTCACCTATTTTCTGCAGAAGTGCTGGATAAGCCTCTTCCAATAGGTGCTTGTAGGAAAAGTATAATGTGATCTTTCCACTGCTGCCCCCCCCCCCCACACACACACTTTAATTATGAGTTAATGAGTTCTCCCAGTATGCTCAGACATGTCCCCTTGGGGGGTATACAGTGCTGCTTTAGTGGGAGCCCTCTTTTCCTTTCACTGAGAGGAAATAAGGATGTTGCATTCTGATAATTTAATTTCAATTTTGATTTTTTTTGTTTTACATTTGTTGACTATAAATTAACCTAAATTTCTAAGTAAAAAGTCATTTTGACCCCACAAAATTCAACTTTTTTGTTTTGAAAATGTCAAAACAGAATGTATTGACAATTCTGAACAGCCTTTTTTTTTTTAAATGAGAAATTCATCAAAACTGACCCTTTTCTGTGAATGGTTTGGGGGTATTTTCTGACAAAAATGTTTAGTTGGAAAATTCCTGACCAGTTCAAGTTGTTACTACCTCCAGCCCAGATGTACTGGGGGAAAGACGCCCCCTTTGCTCGTTCCCACTCAGCACACCCACTTGAGGATATCCCTCCTTTAGGGAAGGAAGAACCATCCTTAAAGAATTTCAAAATGTGATTGATTGTCCCAAGCCAGAGGTACAACACTACCTGTGTCACACAGATATAGCTCCTTGTTATTCAGGAGCTATTTCTATGTTACTGAAGAATGCTCCCCTGAGGTACTTACCTAAGCTCCTGAGGGCGGGAAGGCTGGAGTTTCAAGCCTGCAGCTCATGAAGACTTAGGGCCTGGTTCTCTTCTGCTTTGCCCCATGTATAGTCATTTAAACAGGCACAAAGGGGGTGTAAAATATTGCCAGATCAGAATGATAGCAATTGACATCCTCTTTGCACTCTTTTCACACAGGTGTAAATGCCTGCACAAGGGGCAAGGCACTGGAGAATCAGGCTGTTAATTTCATCTTGGATCCTTAGGAGGCTGCACCTTTGGCACTGAGGAGAACTGTTCTACAAAAGTGTTCTGTGGTTTTTTGATGTAAATATGGCCCGAATTCTTTGTTCTTAGATGTATGACCTCACATTTCAGAATCAAGTTCACCAGTGAGCCATTACTACCCAGGAATTTGTTACTACCATGGCATCCATAAAGAGAGGGAGAAGGAGTTAATGGCACGATTACTTGATTCTTCTAATCTTGTGAGGAAGTATATCCCCCCCTTCCCCTCACGGACATATATTTGAATTTCACAGAGAAATGTTTCCCTACTTAAATCCCATCCATACATCTCTCTCTCCATATGGCTGAATAATGCATATTGCTGGTCATTCAAATTAACATGCACTATGAACCCATTACAAAAATCCAAAACAAACACTACCGGAATTGGTTGGCGTGTTTGTCTAAGTATTTTTGTCATCTGAACCCAAGTAATTTAAATTCCATATTTATGCCATAAGTGAATAACGGTTGGCTATTAATAAAGACCTATTTTACTTTCCACAGAAAATGAGAAAATATAAACATTCCTGTGCTAGAGCAAGCAAGTTCATTGTTGGGTAATTTCTTAACTAGAATCAGGGCTACAACCGGCAAAGGTCTGAGGGCTCCCCAAAGCACCGCCTCCTTAACTCTCTGTGTATATCTAGCTCCGCTCTAAACACTATTGTTAAAAAACCCAGGCTTTATTCCTGGGGAGTGGCTCCCCTATCTCTGTGTCATTCATTAAGGAGTAGCTTGGCAGTTTGGGTTAGATTGGCTGCTCCTGCTTTACTCCATAGGCGTAATAAACTGTGCCAGCCCTTGGTGCAGGTTGCTTCCCCCTCCATGCCAGCTCAGGTTTGCTGGCCAGCATGTCGGTGTTGGCGTGGGGTGGGAGTGCGAGTGAACCAAAGCTGTTCCCTTTTAGCCCCCACCCACCAGCACAGAACGGGGAGTAGCAGCCCAGTGACAGCTGCTTTCCTTCATGTGTTGTGACCCACAATGCAGGCTGCCCACGGGTGCCTTACATCCCATTACTCCCTTCTGTAGCCGTGTCATGACTGAGCCCAGAGTGCAGGCCTGGTACTCCAGAATGAGAGATTTTCATATTCTGTAGCGTGAGGGATCAAGCAGAAAATGTACACAAAACAATTTTAAAAACCACTGATTGTGCATGTGCTGTGTGCTTAGTATGTGCTTTACACATTTACTTACAGTATCTATAGAGCAGGTATGGTATCAAATCCACAGCCAGCTAGCAGAAAGAAACCTGTATTTCACAGCTGTTATTATAACTGATACTAAATCTTTTAGACACTATGATAACTGTGACCTCGAGTGAAAAAAACCTCCCCCACAGGAAGACGTTCCATCTCAGAGAGCATCAAGAGGTGTCTGAAAATGTTTGCTCATTTGCAGTGTCAGACGGTCTGGAGCTGCCCTGGATTCATTATTAAAACACAAGAGCACACAAACTGAACCCAACAATCTTCAAGCCAGGAACTCTTTCCTTTACAATGGCCTGATCCGTCACAAGATACTGCACCAGCCGCTGTGGGAAAAGGGTTCATCGTGGTTGTCCAAAAAAATGTACGTGTCAGCATAAAACAGCCACATCCTACTAAAAGACCAACATCAAAAAGAAACTAGCATTGTGCTGCACAGCCTTTGCCACATCATCCTCATGCACTACCCAAAATGCTTCCACATGACTGCTCCCTCTTGTGCCAATGCCATTCTGAGAAGCCAGAAACCACTTGCAGTAAAGAAGAAGCCTGGCAGGGCTTCCATAGATTTCAAGGCCAGGAGGGGCTCTTCTGATCATCCAGTGTGATCTCCCATACAACATAGACCACAGAATTTCACTCTGAACCAAGCATGCTGAGTTATAATTTAAGAATAACAACAATATTTTTCATAGGCGTCATTCCAAATGTTAATTCCTTTTTAGATGCTTCAGCTCTTCACAGCCCCCTAAGTGACCATCTTGTATTTAATGTTTCAAAGAAGCAGCATTGTTGTGAAGCTTTCAAAGCTTGGCCTTCTTCTAGGAAAAAGCCTGAACAGAAGTGAGAGCCCTGAAAAATTTACTTCTAGGCTTCCTGCTCCCATGGTATGCGGCATAAGAAGCTAGATAGAATAGAATAGTCTTTGGAGACGAAAATTCCCCACGGACGTTTTTTAAAAGCTTCAAAGGGTTTTAACTGGGGTTGCCTATTTATAAACAAAGTCCAGCTCGCTGCTTTTCAGTTAGCAAAAGCTATTGGGGCAAATCCTGCTCCAAAGTCCACAGCTGCAGAAGTGACTCTGGCAGCTGAAGGAAAGGTTTCCATAGGCAATGTGCACAGCCCAGCTCCCTAAGGAGTCCCAGTGTGCCCTGTGTCAGGGCTTGGCTAGAAAGAGGGGCAGAGGAGGGGCAAAAGATCTATCACCAGATCCTCAGATCCTCCACTGCGGTTTCCTACAGTGGGAGCACATTGAGGCTCTGGAGAGCTACATTAGTTACCCACTCCATGAGATACCTGGCACAAAGCCTGCGTCCCAAGCTTTTTACTGCATCCTTGGATTTGGCCCTTTAATGGTATCATATTACATATTTATACTTCCTTCTGCACTTAACTGCAAAATAGCGGTTACTAGGTTTAAAAGCTCAAACAAACAGGCAAAACACTGATTTGCTCACTATGGGGGTACATAGGAAATGTTTGCACCAGTGGAAATAAATACAAAAGCAAAAACGTTATTATACACAATAATACAGCACTGCTAATGATGCAGCAATAGAAATCTACAGTGGTCCCTTTGTCCTTTATCTATAATGAAGACAACGCAAGAACATAGGCATCATCTTTGGCTCAGACATCTCTCTCTGTCCTCACAGCCAGGCTAAGTGTAACACTTGCAATTCTTTCTGCATTACATCTCCAAGCTCCGGCTTTTCCAATCCATTCACACAGCTAAAACTTGCGTCCAAGCTCACATCAACTCATACCTCGATCCCTGGAACATCCTTCTCTCTGACCTTAGCAGATGCAATCTTGCTCTGCTAATATTCAGACAGATGCTGCAAACATTCTTTTTCCTAGACCATCACTTTGACCACATCACCCCTCTCTTTGCATCCCACTGCTGGCTCCATGTTTTCTATCACATCAAACAGAAGCTGCTTGTACTCACTTTCAAGGGCCGTTCATGGTCAATCCCCACCCTACCTATCACCTCTTATTCACTATTGAAGGGCCATCTCCTGCCTATGATCAGTGTCCAGGACCACAGCCTCTACTGCATACACCTCTACCCCAATATAACGCTGTCCTCGGGAGCCAAAAAATCTTACCATGTTATAGGTGAAACCGCGTTATATCGAATTTGCTTTGATCCGCCGGAGCGCGCAGCCCCGCCCCCCCACCCCCCCGGAGCGCTGCTTTACTGCGTTATATCCAAATTCGTGTAATATCGGGTGGCATTACACTGGGGTAGAGGTGTACTTGTTAAATTTTCAAACAAGCACCTTTGGGTTTTCTCCCAGGCTGCCCCCTCATGCTTAGGAGGCGTTCACCTGCAAAACCACTTCATTACCTACCTTCAAATCCCTCCTCAAAAGTCTTTGTTGCTGTGAAGCCTACAAAAAACATAACAACACTTAGGCTGCTAGTACGCTGATACCACTGCCTATCATGCTGCCCAATACTGTCTCACTGTTTGCTTGTAACTCCTCTGTTTATCTGTATTCATCTGTTGTCTCTTGCCTTATACTTAGATTGTAAGCTCCTTAGGACAGGAACCATCTGTTGTTCTGTGTTTGTACAGTGCCTAGCACAATGATGTCCTGGTACATGACCAGGGCTCCTAGACACAACAGTAAAATAAATAATAATAATAATAATTAATATGAAAACTGTGATGTAGGTCTGCTGCCACATCACAAGGTGATAACATCACATATGACTCATAGTCAACTCTAAAAATTAACATAAATCTTTGTGCCAAAATTTCAAACTCAACTCCCATTGATTTCAATAACTGAAGTTCCCCTGTAAATTGACGGGAGCTGCAGGTGCTCAACATCTCTGGATATGTGGCCCACTTTTAAGGTCCTGATCTGGTGAACACTTAAGCATATCATCAGCCTTAAAAATAGATTTAAGTGCCTAATTTTAGGCACCCAATGTTGAAAGTGTTGACCTACTTGCTTAGAAGAGATAATTTCATTGTTATGGCCCTACTGTTCAGCAATAGCTGTTCTGCCTTGAAATCACACATATAAGCATAGAAGTCTAAAATATTTTCCTTCTACAATAGAAAATCTCTAGCAGACTGAATCCTACAAAATATCAAAGTGCAGATGAGCAGGGGATCACTTTCTACCTGGTTTCTATCAAAGGGACTTTTTTTGGTAATAACCAGTAATAAAAAACACATTGTAGGGAAACTGACCATTGGAAAATATGTCCCAGTGACTTCACAACCCACCGGAGTTTTACTCTTGTACTTACCATGGTGTTACAAGCATCCCTGGATGTATGACCTTCATAGTATATATACCTCACAAACACCTGTATACGTGTCACCATTACTCTTCATCCCCAACTGTTAAACAATAACTAGCTCTGCGAGGAAATAGGGAATCTGGATACTAATTCAGTGGAATCTTTATCCTTTGATTATGTAGTTGGCTGAACAAAAGCATTCTGATTCATTCTGTTCCATATTAATTCCTGTTTGCATCTGACCCAACAGCTGACCCACTTTTTATGGTTTAGTATCCCCAAGAAAACAAAAAATACGGCGATACTTGTTAATCATGACATTTTATATTTCATGTTCCAAGCCTTTGGTTTTACCAAAAAAAAAAAAGAACAAGAGTTATGCAAATAGATGAAAACTTGCCATATTCTAAATTCGTCATTCACATGATTTAACTTCACTGCAAGAGAATCTGTTCTTTTTTATATTATAATAAAGGGAAAATGTACTGTACTTAGGGACTTTATAAATAGCCTTGTATTATAGCTTGCTGTAATTTAGGGCTTTAAAAGGATTCCTCATTTTTCTTGTTCCTAAGTACAAGATTTGTTTGTTTTCTTTTGTTTAAGGATTGTTTTATTTTATTTTATTTTATATTTTGCTTCAGTGGATGCTCTTCTCTTTAACTGTTCTTGTGAGAGGCACTGAAAAATATAATGAGAAACTGAAATGTTTTCACTATACTGTATACAATTTCCATACATTCTAATTTGATATTTTAATTATTGCATTAGAAATAGCTTTAAAAAATTCCCCAACCAAAACTCTGTGTACAAATTCGATCTAGAACAAATTTTTAATGATTAGTCCTTATCTCTAAAAAGGGCTGAATGAAAAGCCCAGATCTGAGAGAGGGGGGTGGGATGGTGGTGATGCTAGAGGAGGTTGCTTTGCAGCAGAGCAGTCAATAAGACACATTATAAACTGATTTGAACATGGCATATTATAGTAAATTTTAATAGTGTCCATACTCCCAGTATAGTGTATGCAAGCTAGAGTAAAAGATCGTGTTTGGCATTCTCATTTTCAAATAGTCTTATCTACCCAATGTCTGATCATTCACCATGGTGCCTAACTGAGAGGAACAGAGCAGGTTTCACTGCAAAGTGCAAAACACAGGGAAAACTGCACCCAAAATCCCACATACATACAATCCTCTCCTTCCCCAAGCACACCGTAGATTAGACAGCACTTGGACCTCTCCTGTGTGACAACAACTGTGTGCAAAAAAAGAGGCGTAGGCAATGTAAATCCAGGTATAACCTCAGAGAAAAGATAGCTCAGCATCTCATCTCCAAATACACATCCAACAGCACAGTGTATCTGGGTGCAATTTTAACCAGATTTGTGATGCAATAATCCTCCCTCCACAACTAGGAGGATCCAGGCATAGTGGTGGAGAAAGAAGTTGAATGTAATTCGTGGTACCTTGGATCCTTTTTCAGATTGACTTATTATTGTCACTTCTCTGGTTGTGGGGAACGTATCTGAATAACAATGAGACCAGGGTGTGCAGGTGTTTATATACATAATGTACCAGGGGGACAAGGGTTTCTGTGACCACTGGACTTGCACAGTTTCAATAGTGATTTTCTTGCTGATTTGAGGAGTATGTGCTCTATAATGCTCCAGACCCTTCCCAAATACCCCTTAGACTGGGATTGCATACAAGAAGACACGGTGTGCACCCTAACCTCAACAGCTTGATCTACATGTATTCGTCTCGGTGCTTCTTGTTGCTGTTCCCCAGAGGGATTGTGTGGCTTACTTGCACCGTATTTTTCTGGGGTAGGGGTGAATGAAAGAGTAGTTTGTTACTAACACATCCAAACCTTGGTAGCCAGTTAGGATTCTGTTGCTAGGGAGGTGTTGATTTGCAGCAGAGCAGTCAACAAGCTTCTGACCTTTTTGGTCATAGGCCACCATGACTGACTCAATGTCTTTCTCACTGCACCCCTGGGTGCAGCCTTTTGAGCTGCTTGCACACTTTAGATAGTGAGTAGCTTTGGGTGCATAACTTTGTCATGGTGTTTTGTAAAACCATTCAGAGGACGACTTCCTATTTCATGTGTAAGTATTCTAACTCCCTCTCAACGTCCTTCCTCATTGTTCATCCCATCTGCAAGCCTCTTTTGTTTGTGCAGTCAGTTGGTGCATTCTGCCTATCCTTTCTTGTTTCCATCAGTGCCCAGTACAGCAAATGGTGCTATGTAAGGAAGCACTTTGGTGCAAAACTACTCAATCATTAGATGGAATATGTGGCAGTGAAGATATTTTAGCTTTTACATTTTTTATCATACTAAGGCTATTTTTTCTTTCTTCTCCACTCTTATTATTAGCTTTTTTATAGAAAATTGGCTTACCAAGAATTTATGAATTAGCAAGTCTATTATAATGATGAATGGTAATTACCATTTAAGTCCTGAGTCATTCATCAGCTTGTTCACCATATGTCAGGTGACACGAGTGCATGAATACTTGTCTGGTGAGTATTTCTCAACTGATTGTTATACTGGCCTGAACTTTGGACCCGTATGCCAAATACAGGCTAATAAAATTTAAAATGATTAAAAAACAATTTTACAGTTAGTTTAAGGGGGAGGTGATGAGAGATAACAGACAACACCAACAGGGACAAAAGAAGATGTGATTTTTTTTTTTTTTAATCTTAAGGCCCTTGTGATTTTCTGGAGGCACATAGGTCAGGTAAAATACTCAGAAAGGGCTATTTTGGGGGGCTTATTTTCTAATAGAATAGATAGTGAGCTGCTGAGCATTTAAACCCAGGACACTGGTCCGAGTTCAGCCCAGATTGGCAATGTGTGAGAGTTATTTCCATCAATGGATGTTAATTTGTAAACATTAAAAGAGTTGGTAGGTTTGATCAAGTTCCTAATGAACAGGGGTCCCTATCACAAAACCACCCGTGGTAGTCTTAGTAGAGGGATCTAGACCTGAATGGGCATAGTGGCTGAACTACCACTCACCCTTAGATGTTGAGCCTCAAGATCAAGGTCAAGGTGTACTGCTGGGGCAGTATGATTTCACTGAAGTGGGCAGTATCGTATCTCCTTTGTGGCTGAATGGTGGTGTCTGGAACCCACAACATTTTTGGGGGACCATTCAAAACTTTTCACTGTTAATTAGCAACATATGTAACAAAACACACACCCTATCTCTGGGCCTCCAGAATGCTCAGTTCATCACCTTTCATAAGCACAAAATAATAAAAAAGGGTATCCATTGGGTCCATCCTAGAAAAATCTTCCCTTTAGTCTGGAGTAAAATTATAGTAACAGGAATGGGTGCACATTATGCATGAAAGGGATGAAGATTCCATGGGAAAAGTTAACATTAATTATTATAACTTTGACTATTTCTTTTCGTTTTGACGTACCGTATCTATCGCAGGTTTAACAGCTCATAAACTGAAGCCAACTTTCTGAATGATCATTTAATTCTTGAAATGTAACCCTAGACTAAGAAGAAAATACAGTACTGAGATATTAATCCTTGCAGCAGACAGCAATGCTAGACACAGAAGCTTAATGGTGCTGAGCTGAATGGAATATAACAAGTCTGCTATCCTAACAAAATACAGTCTCTGTCTCTCAGTGGGTTAGGAATGTTCTCTCAGTGTAAGCATCTGAACATGGGTGAACATAAAGTAACAGTTAAACTGAGTAATGTTGCATAACTAAACTGCGGGGATTTTGTTCAGCTTTCTAGTAGAGTATAAAATCTGAGAGTATTGTTTTAATCAAAGGTCTGATAGCCTATCAAAGTCCCATTTTCTGATCTAGCTAAGGTTGTGGTAGTTCTTTTGTTCCCCCATTAAAAATACCTAAGGGTCTGTATTGCTGTTCTAAAGTTGTAAAAACAAAATAAAATTTAAAAAATCTACTCTTAACATTTGGAAGAATTTGATCCAGATCTAAATTTCCCATTGGCCCCCTTTCCTTTCCACGGTGGGCCAAACAAAACCCCAGGATCCTAATACACCTAAACCTTTGGAAAGTTGAGATCCAAACACACGTTTTGAAAGATGAGCCTTTCCCAACCTGTCCCTAGGGGGTGTGGTATTACATCTGTCTTTACTCAGGCCTGAGTCTAAAAGGCACAAAACAACCCAAATAGAAAATCAGAAACTGTATTTTCAAAGGAATGGAATTTTCTTCCTATACCTGTGCAATCTAATGTGTATCTCAACTTCATAGGGAAAGTTTGCACACAGGGCAGGGCTCTGCTTACTGGACAACTTGTGAACATGAAGATAATGAAAAGATCCCAGACTATTGACCTGGAAAGTCTAGTATGGAAGATTCCATAAAGAAATTTGCATCCTTAGGGGATGGAAAAATAAAAAAGGAAACACTCTAAGAAATTTTCCTCATAAGCAGGTCTTATGAAAAATACAGCCACAAGAAAACTGTGGGGGGAAGGGAGTGGATTTTGTAGACTTCACATTGAGTACTATTTCTATTGACTTCAGTGGGATTTTACACAGAGCAAATTATTCCTCAAATTTGAGGAAAGGCATCAGAATATTTCTCCAGCTTTTGTTTTTTTCTATAGAATTTAAACGGTCTAAAAGGCATTTTTTGGCTGCTCATAAGTCATGAGAGATGGCTTTAGATGCCTGCAAAAAACATCCACCATGGGTTTCCCCATATGAAATGAGTCACAAATCTAGTAAGTATAACACTCCTCTTCCTGATCTAGGAAATACATAATGCAGTAGTCAGACGAGGGGTCTTTCTCACAAGACTTTAAAAAACCTTACTGGTGGCATTTAACGTATTCCTGGGTCAAAATAGAGCTAAGGATTCCCACTGATGGCCCCACTAGAGGCCCCCATATTCCACAGGCCTCCTCTGTATGTCAGCATGTGAAGCTGATCTTTCCCAGCTGACGCTGGGCTAAAATTTCTTGGAAGCAGTTGGGGTGGAGATGTGCCAGACAACCTTAAAAAATAAATCAGTTACAAATGAACCAGGGCAACCCCCAAGGCCCAGAGGTAGGGCGGGTGTTTTGCTACATGCATTACTAATTAACTGTGAAAAGTTTTGAGCAGTCCCAAAAAATTTTGTGAGTACCAGCTACCTTTTATAAAAAAGGTCATAAAAATAAGATAAAAACACAGTTCCAGTAACTGAAGGGAAGCATACCAGAGTTTTAGAATACAGCATTTTGGTGATTTTATTTTATTTTTAACCTGATGTGATTCTTCATGTCAGAAACAGTGTTCCTTATCATAACTCATCTGCCATAACCCGGAGTGATGCAACATTTTTATACCACTTGTTACTTTTCCCCCCCTCCTCAATTTTTTTCCAGACAAAAACTACTTCAACCTGCAAAAAGGCTTTGGACTCAGTCCTAACTAGTCAAAATTTAACCTGTAATTAGGAGTCCTGGATCACTGGGAAAAGTAGGCATTCTTTGCTCTACCTATGGGTTCAAGTTACAGTAGGGAGTGAATATTCCAGACACAGCACATTCTTAGTTCAGGGGCCTCAAGAGAGAGTTGGAATTGTGCTAGAACAAATTGATTTTGGCCACCCCAAGAAAAATAATCATAGTTTGCATGCATTTTTGAAAGCAGTCTCTGAGAAACTATAATCCCCTTAAACAAGTCTAATCAATAATAAATAAATGAATTGTAGTCTTTTTAATATCTAAAAAGTAAAAAGATCTGAAGCTGGTAGCCTCCATCATGGATTGAATGTGTTTCACTGGCCGCTCCTACTGGGTCCCAAAGATTTTCAAGTGAAATATCATTTCTTTATAGAATTTTAGACTGAAGGGATGTTTTTAAAAAATGTAGAATTAGTAATCTAAACTGATTCTTTATAGCGCATGGTATAAATGAAGGAGTTTGCGGCACATAAGTGAGGAGATGAGGGTTACTCATGGCTTAGTTACCTAGATATGCCAAAAGCACTGGTCTCTTATTCTAAAAGAATACAGCCCACTGATAAAAGGTTGGTCATGCCAATTTCTGTCTGTACTTTACTTCATTGGGGTATCACATGGTATAACGGGGGCCAAATGTGGCCGGTGTATACATCCTGGATGATGGACAAGAGAACTATTCAGATTTAATTCAGACTACACCACTGACTAATTCTGTAATTTACCTAAATCATACTGGCTCTCCTATGCCTCACTCAACCAGTCTGGTAAACTGGGTGAAAAGCAAAACGAAATAGAAACATTTTCTAACTGATGGAAAATAACATAGTAAGCCAATTACTCATAATGTATATTTTTTGGAATTGTGGAGATAGTGGGCTAGGTGGACCAGAAGGCAGCAGCCATCAAAGATGGCTTTAAGTCTTCTTTAAGCTCCTCACCAGGGGACCTTGCTGGGGACTAAATGCTGCTTCTACTTCTTATGCCCAGTTCTAACTCATGCCCATGGCCGGAGGGGACTATGCAAGCAGCTGGGGATCACCTCAGGGTAGTATCACTCCTGTCAGGCCCTCTTTTCCGTAGACATATCTCTCTGCTGGTGACAGGTAGGGAGGGTGGCAGAGGAGCTGTTACAGTGCAATGCAAAGCAGCCACATTGGAATGCAGGATCAAGGCCCATGACCTAGTGGAATGCCATATTTTTATGAATCACGGACTTTCCTAAGGGACCCTATGTACATCCCAGAAAGTGCATATATGTACTGTATATTTGCTTGACATTCTTAATAATAAAAAAAACTAGCAGAAAAGCAGGTCCTCAGTGAAAATCAGATGCTGCTTCTGAGCTTAGCTTTCCTGAGTAAATAAATGACAAAATAAAGGGTGGAGGTAGAATTTTAAAAGTTATTATATTAGATTAAGATTTATTCCAGAGGGGCTGCAGACAAAGTCAAGCCCAAAGAAGATTTTTCTTTGTCAGAATACTTGATGGTAGATACAGTAGAAGAATCAGATTCAATTAGCTTTTTAAAATATCCCTCTCTTTTCTTTTCTCTGCTTTATCAGAGAGCATCAAGAGGTTTTCCTAATAAGTGCAAAGCTTGTTCAACAGGTTTATTGTGTAAACATCAGATGATAAGGATCATATTAGGAATAGATTATTGATATGTTTAAGGATCCATTAAGTTACCTGATACATAGCCTATGTACTGGCATATATGACCCATAAATATTAGATTTGTGGGAGGAATAAAAAGGCATAAGAATATGGAGATTGATTTGTTCATTGAATTTAGTTTTTGAAAATTGTGGTACTTGCAGTACCATTTTAAATAAAATGGACTTAACAGTACTCTGATGTTTGGTTGATAGAAGGGCATGATTCTAGCCTAAGATACATTAATGTAAATAAGGTTAACTCCATGGAAATCAGTGGAGTTGCACCTCAGCAAATGAGATAAGAATCAAACCCAGACAGCCAATCATTTCATTTGAAATTGAATAGTTGTTATAGGAAAAAGCAAGGAAAATGGTATGCAAAGGTCCCAGTTTGCTGGAATCATTATGGTGAAAGTAAACAGTAGCATGAGAGTCTGCCAGGGATATGAGGAGAAAAGCATCCTGGAAATCAGTATTATGTAGGATGACTTGCCCTACTGTAATGTTATCTACCATAAGCGTCGTTAACAGTCGGATTTAAATTGCAGAACTGACATGGCCAGTCTCTAGACCTTGACTTTGCCTGGTAAGGAGATACCTTATGTGGAGGAGACTATTACTAAGATTCTGTAGTTATTCACTGCACTGAATGAAAAAAATATTCATGCCTTTAGGGGTTGCGGGTCCTTGCTGTGATTTACATAACTTACTTTGAGTTGGCATGGCAGATGCCAATTATAGAGAACTTTCAAACTGCACTACCTGTAGCTTCCAGTGGAAGCCATGTTTCCATTGTATTAAATCTGTACAGAAATGACAAGGGGGGGGGGAATAAATAAATGGTGCTGTGAACATTATAAGTAAACCTTTGGGAACAACAATATACGTATCGTGTGCAACAGATAATGTAATTTTGCATAGTATTGCAGGGAACATCCAAACCAAAGCAAACTCACAAAAATGGCAATCGAAAATAGGGAGTACAGTTGTAATGAAGATCTGCTTTCCACCATCACTGTGGTTTTGTTTTCCTTTTAAGACAATGATCTGGAAAGCTGAAATGTTTTCTGTTAGGTTTTTGCTTGATAAGGAAGGTAGGACTGGGCAAACAGAATAATAAATTTAGCCGAGTTGTCCCATATAGCATAAGGAAAGTAGTTCTGAATAGCAATCTGAATCAAAGGTTTGCTGGGTATTTGGCCAAAGCATTGGGAGGCAGAGAAAGTAATATTATGTGTGGAAGTCTTTATGACAGTATTCCAACAAATTAGTGGCCAAATTTAGGACTAGTTTTGACACACTGATCTTTCTGGAGTAAGTGGTGGCACATTGACATACTGCCCCAAAGGCAGACCAGAAAGGGAATTGTGACTAAGTGATTCTCTCCCTGGCTTCCCCTTACTCCTAGGGCAAAGTAATCTGCCAATAGTTTACACTTGTGTGTGGGGAGGAGGAATGGCCCTGCAGTAAATGCTTTCCTCCCCAGCTCCTCCGTACTGTGACCAGTAATGACAGGCGCTTGCATAGGGCATTGAGGAAGCATCTTTTATTCCTCTGCACAGCATCATAAGAGAAGGTCATGATCCTGTTTTTAGGTTTTAGGCCTAGATCCTGCAAACGGTTCCATGCAGGCAGTTCTGTGGGCCCACACAGAGACTCAATGAAGGCAGTGGGGCTCAATGCCGGTGCTAGGGTGTACGCTATGGAATCACTTGCAGGACTGTGGGGCTTTGCCTTGTGAAGTATGTGATGGCTATTTGAAGGTGTTTCTTCTCTCATTTTCAGTACTGGCTTGAAGCACTTTGTGACTTTCCTCTTTAGCACTTCCTGGAGACTAGGAGAAAAAAAAAACAGTGTTCTTGTGCCAGCCATAAACATATATATGAGTTTCTTTAAAAAAGCTTGCAGTTTGGCATAAGAAAGAGCCAGACTCTCTCAGTCTAAGCTGCTGGCTGTTGCACAGCTATTCATGAAAAGAAGGAAGGTGGAGGAGAGAGGGAAGCACTAGTATGGGATAGGCAAGAACACAGACACATCTCACAACGCACACCCAGATACATAGGGCTGTTCTCAATCTCTACACTACAGTTAGTCACCGGAGCAAAAATGTCACGGGCCACTTCCCTTTCCTTACAACCGGTTCATTTCAGCTGTTAAAGTTGCTGGCTGCTTGGGTTGGGGCTTATGTTGAATTTAGCACGTCTATGTGATTTCCTGATATTTGTTGCCAGTATTGCCAAGACTATGTTGTCTCTCCCTTCTCTGCTCTTCATAGAATCATAGAATATCAGAGTTGGAAGGGACCTCAAGAGGTCATCTAGTCCAACCCCCTGCTCAAAGCAGGACCAATTCCCAGCTAAATCATCCCAGCCAGGGCTTTGTCAAGCCGGGCCTTAAAAACCTCCAAGGAAGGAGACTCCACCACCTCCCTAGGTAACGCATTCCAGTGTTTCACCACCCTCCTAGTGAAATAGTTTTTCCTGATATCCAGCCTGGACCTCCCCCACTGCAACTTGAGACCATTGCTCCTTGTTCTGTCATCTGCCACCACTGAGAACAGCCGAGCTCCATCCTCTTTGGAACCCCCCTTCAGGTAGTTGAAGGCTGCTATCAAATCCCCCCTCATTCTTCTCTTCTGGAGACTAAACAATCCCAGTTCCCTCAGCCTTTCCTCATAAGTCATGTGCTCCAGACCCCTAATCATTTTTGTTGCCCTCCACTGGACTCTTTCCAATTTTTCCACATCCTTCTTGTAGTGTGGGGCCCAAAACTGGACACAGTATTCCAGATGAGGCCTCACCAATGTTGAATAAAGGGGAACGATCACGTCCCTCGATCTGCTGGCAATGCCCCTACTTATACAGCCCAAAATGCCGTTAGCCTTCTTGGCAACAAGAGCACACTGTTGACTCATATCCAGCTTCTCGTCCACTGTGACCCCTAGGTCCTTTTCTGCAGAACTGCTACCTAGCCATTCGGTCCCTAGTCTGTAGCAGTGCATGGGATTCTTCCGTCCTAAGTGCAGGACTCTGCACTTGTCCTTGTTGAACCTCATCAGGTTTTTTTCGGCCCAATCTTCTAATTTGTCTAGGTCCCTCTGTATCCGATCCCTACCCTCTAGTGTATCTACCACGCCTCCTAGTTTAGTGTCATCTGCAAACTTGCTGAGAGTGCAGTCCACACCATCCTCCAGATCATTAATAAAGATATTAAACAAAACCGGCCCCAGGACCGACCCTTGGGGCACTCCGCTTGAAACCGGCTGCCAACTAGACATAGAGCCATTGATCACTACCCGTTGAGCCCGACGATCTAGCCAGCTTTCTATCCACCTTATAGTCCATTCATCCAGCCCATACTTCTTTAACTTGGCGGCAAGAATACTGTGGGAGACCGTATCAAAAGCTTTGCTAAAGTCAAGGAATAACACATCCACTGCTTTCCCCTCATCCACAGAGCCAGTTATCTCATCATAGAAGGCAATTAGGTTAGTCAGGCACGACTTCCCCTTCGTGAATCCATGCTGACTGTTCCTGATCACTTTCCTCTCCTCTAAATGTTTCATAATTGATTCCTTGAGGACCTGCTCCATGATTTTTCCAGGGACTGAGGTGAGGCTGACTGGCCTGTAGTTCCCCGGATCCTCCTTCTTCCCTTTTTTAAAGATGGGCACTACATTAGCCTTTTTCCAGTCATCTGGAACCTCCCCCGATCGCCATGAGTTTTCAAAAATAATGGCTAATGGCTCTGCAATCTCACCCGCCAACTCCTTTAGCACCCTCGGATGCAGCGCATCCGGCCCCATGGACTTGTGCACGTCCAGTTTTTCTAAATAGTCCCGAACCACTTCTTTCTCCACAGAGGGTTGGTCACCTTCTCCCCATGCTGTACTGCCCAGTGCAGCAGTCTGGGAGCTGACCTTGTTCGTGAAGACAGAGGCAAAAAAATCATTGAGTACATTAGCTTTTTCCACATCCTCGGTCACTAGGTTGCCTCCCTCATTCAGTAAGGGGCCCACACTTTCCTTGATTTTCTTCTTGTTGCTAACATACCTGAAGAAACCCTTCTTGTTACTCTTAACATCTCTTGCTAACTGCAACTCCAAGTGTGATTTGGCCTTCCTGATTTCACTCCTGCACGCCTGAGCAATATTTTTATACTCCTCCCTGGTCATTTGTCCAATCTTCCACTTCTTGTAAGCTTCTTTTTTGCGTTTAAGATCAGTAAGGATTTCACTGTTTAGCCAAGCTGGTCGCCTGCCATATTTACTATTCTTTCTACACATCGGGATGGTTTGTTCCTGCAACCTCAATAAGGATTCTTTAAAATACAGCCAGCTCTTAGGCTGTGATGGCTCATTGAGCTCTGGATCCCAGCGTTAGCCACCTCCAGGCATGCGCTGTAAAATTTGGAGAAGATCCCCAACCCTTTTGTTCTCCACAAAATAAGTAAAACAGAAGCACAGAAGTTACCATAATGTGAACCATTGGCAGAGTCAGAAAAAATAACCTGAGACCTGATTCCCTGTCCCCTGATCCTCCTTTGAATGTATCTAGTTAGTTAAACACTTCCTGTGATATATAGTTGGTGGCAGTAGACAGAGCTGAATTAAGGGTGGGTCAGCCTCTGCCTGCTCTCTTACGTGAGCCAATCACATCTGGAGTACATGCACTGCAGAAAGAATAGGAGTACTTGTGGCACCATAGAGACTAACAAATTTATTAGAGCATAAGCTTTCGTGGACTACAGCCCACTTCTTCGGATGCATATAGAATTTCCTTGTTTTAAGATCCAAGGGGTTTGGATCTGTATTCACCAGGAGTTGGTGGGAGGAAGGAGGGGGGATGGTTAATTTCTCGCTGCTACTCTGAAACCTGCAGGAAGAATGTAGCATAGTGACTATGTTCACAAGTGCTGTATTCAAAGGTGTCAAATACCCTCACTTGTGTCTCCAAAGGCCGATTGAGAGGTCAATATGAACAACGCGGATTTTCAGCAAGTGTATGCATTCAGATTACCTCTACAGAGCTATGCCTACATTCACCTGAACTGTTTGTATCTGGTTGCCATCACTTTCTGGGGGAAATGTGCATAGCTGCTGTATGCCCCAGCAATAGGAACTTTCAGTGTCAGGCTTCTCCTGGATGGGTTCACTTAGTGATGACAAGAATAAAGGCTGTCCATCATTTATTGCTTTAATCATGTTGGCCCCACTGTGTGTGACAAAGAATGGCCAGTCTTTAAGCTGCCCATTTTCTGGCACTGTATCCAGCATTTCCTGTTGCATATGAAAAAATCATATGCAATATGATTGTCCAATCCCCTCAGGCAGGGCCGTATTAATGCATAGGGGCTGCAGCCCAGGGCCTCGGGCTAAGAGGGTCCCACCAGTCCAAGGGCCGGATGCAGCCCGCTGCTTCCTTTCATCCGGCCCGTGGCAAGTCTCCGTGCTGCAGGCCGGACTCCAGTCCCTGGGACTCGGTGCCGCCCCACCATGGGGCTGGAGCTGCAAACACCGACTCGCCGGCATGTCCCGGCGGCCCCTAGGCGGGGGGCGTTCAGGGAATCTCTGCACATTGCCCCTGCCCCCAGCACCAGCACCACAGCTCCCATTGGCTGGGAACTGCAGCAGTGAGAGCTGCAGGGCAGCACCTGCAGGCATGGGCAGTGTGCACTGCACAGAGTGGCCTGGCCCCTCCGCCTAGGGCCTGGACATGCCAGCCACCTCGGGGAGCAGAGCAGTGTGGAGCCAGGGCAGGCAGGAATCCTGCCTTAGCCCCACTGCGCCGCTGACCAGGAGCCGCCTGAGGTAAGTGCCTCCTGCACCACAATCCCCTACCCCAGCCTGGAGCCCCCTCCTGCACCCAAACTCCCCCAGACCCCGCTCCCCCATCTGCACCCCAAGCCCAGGTCACAGCCCTGAACCCCCTCCCACACCCAAACTCCCACACAGAGCCCGCACCCTGAACCTCATGCCACCCCCCAACCCCTGTCCCATCCCTGTCTCCACCCCCTCCAGCTGGAGCTGCACCCCCTTCCGCACCCCAATCTCCTGCCCCAGCCCTGGGTCCACTTCCGCACTCCAACACCCCAGAGGCCCCACAAAATCAAATAGCCCCAGACCCACAGGAGAGTTAATCCGTCCCTGCCCCCATGTTGGCAGAAACCCCTTTGTCTGGACAGCATCCATTGGTGCTCCAAGGACTTAGGGGGTGAAAGGGTGTGATTGGTTAAATGGTGGAGTGGAGGCAAGGATCAGCTATTCTACGAACAATTCTCTCTTCTGAAACCACTGGCACTAAAAGAGGGAAAAAATCAGGGGAAATCCCATACCATATCTTATATCTCTTAGATACTCTAGTACAATAAGCCGGTGGAAAAATGTCCACTGAATTAACCATGTTTCCAGGGGCAGATGGTTCTGGAAAACTTGTAGAGGGATTGATCTTCCACATGCATATCACAACCTACAGGGTTGGGGGACAGTGCGTTTCCTAATGGTTAATTGTAGACATAGTAGTAGAGTGAGCAACATATTGTGTCTATTAATTTTCTTAATAAAAGTCACCATTGCTGCAATTGCTGATTTAATTTTAAGTTACAAACATTGTATTCACTGTGCTCCAGGTGTTACCCTATAAATATCACTTAATATTCTTGAAATGAAAAGGGAAACTCTTGAACCATTACACACGTTTAATTTTTATTAAAAAATGTAAAAGACCCGTTTATATCATGTGATATAATTGCCTAAATCTCCATTTTCCTGTTTGTCTAAACGTGATATGCAGAGTGCAGTTTCAAACTTCCACCTAGTGTTTATGGACATTTTGTTGAGGTGAACTTTGCAGCATATCAAAGTCTAGTGAAACTAAACGAAAATAATTTCAAAGAGTGCTTTTGCATATATTATTAAAATTCAAGACCTGATTTTTCCCCTTATAAATAGTGTCCCAAAGACCTGTGATATCCACTGTGTTAAGTGTTGGGTTCAAGAGATTAAGGGCAATGACTGGCATCTAGTTCACTTTTATTTCCATCTCAGTGCAACCTCACATCGCTATACATCTGTTTTGTTGATTCAGAAGAGCACTTGAGATGCTTTACAGTTGATTTTGACAAGTGCTACAATTTGATATGGGTAGATAATTCTTGCTGAGATGATTTCAAAAGTACAGAAATTATAATTTTGAGTAGATATTACCTTGCTTTATTATCAGAATTTTCATGTAATATACTGTGCACTTAAGCTTCTTAATCACATTTCCCTTTTTTAAAACATTACATTCTTTTCATCTAATCTAGTAAAGTAGCACAAATTAAAATATTGTTCTAAATATATCTTGTTTTTTTCTGCACTGGCGTCAGATCATATAAAATCCCCCCCCTTCTTAAAAAACATGTTCATTCCTAACCTTCTTCCCAAAACTGCTGGGTTTGGGATTTAATTAACCAGTAAGACAGGACAGACTGTATGGAAGGGCTGATTAATGCACACCTCGGGTGCATTTCACCTCATGCTTCCAGCACATCTGAGGTGAGGATTAATCAGTGCTACGGCTTGGTCCAGAGTGTCTTATTGTGATTATAAAACAGGCATTTGCAAAAAAAGACAAAAAAAACCCACAACATATTCTTTTGCCATGGAAGATCATCCGAGATAGATTTAAAAAAAATAAGATTCACGTGAAAACACCCCAAACACAATAGAATTATTTAGTGTAAATGTTTTACGCAGTGATGTAAAAGAGTTGTATTCTGTTTGGCAGGTTTTCTGATTCCCTACTTTTTTTTGGTCCCTCTCTTCTCCTACTTCAATAATTGTCTCCCTTTTTCATATATTTGTTCTCCTTCTTTCTCCCCTCTGTATTTGTCATCTGCCATCTGTATTTACCAGAGTGTGGGGTTTCTCTAGGCTTCTTCCTGTGGTTCCCATGTGCATTTATAAACCTAATTCTTGGTTATACCCCTGTATATCCAGGGTCACCTCAATGAGCACAGTAATGGAATTAACGCTGGATTTACACTGGTATACTGATAGCAGAAGCAGCCCCGAGTTGGACACTTGAGGCAACATGCCCTAGTGAGACACTTAGGGCTTGTCTTCATGTATAACACTAGAGTTATGGTGCAGCTGTGTCATGGTAGCAGTTTAGTGAAGACTACTACGTTGATGGGAAACCTTCTCCCATCAATATGGCTAATCCGCCCTCCCTGTGAGGCGGTAGCTATGTCAACGGGAGAGCTTCTTGGGTTAGGTCGGCATAACTACATCGCTCGGGGGGGGGGGGTGGATTTTTCACGCCCCTGAGCAACGTAGTTATACCAATACGGGTTTGTAGTGTAGACCTGGCCCTAGTAGTAAAATAAAGTAAGAAAGGGCATAGAGGCCCGCAAGTTGCAAAAGGTCCCAGGTCCATCACTACTCATCGCTTCTTTCACCAATATCACGGAAGCAACTCTGCACATGGTGGATTTGGATGGTTTGGGCAGAACTGGGGTATTAAGGCATACTTTGGGGAGCGGCTACGTTATGTAAAATGCTCCCATGTAAACTGGCAGCTAACGCCACAAATACACAGGAAGAAGTTAAATGCCATTTTAAGCAAAATTAACTTCTTTGCAGCTGCATACATGTCCCTTCTTGGGGCTCGATCCAAAGCCCATTGAAGTCAATGGAAAGACCCTTGGAGAAGGCACATTGGATCAATGGTAGCACTGATTTTCAAGTATCAGAGGGGTAGCCGTGTTAGTCTGAATCTGTAAAAAGCAACAGAGGGTCCTGTGGCACCTTTAAGACTAACAGAAGTATTGGGAGCATAAGCTTTCGTGGGTAAGAACCTCACTTCTTCAGATGCAAGGACCCTCTGTTGCTTTTTACTGATTTTCAGAAAGCTGTGGTGCCAGGGGAGAAGAGGAGTTGGCCCACTCCATGGGCTGGCACACGAGGCAGAGCCCTGGGATCTCTACGAATTGCCTGTGGCTCTTTGGGCTTCAGTGGAAGCACTGCCCTGCCGTCTTCACAAGGCCTCCAACCGCCATCCCTTTGAAAAGAGAATTTGGCTGGAAGTCTGTGAGTTTAAACTAGTGGAATTTCTGGAGGAGTTTTTTTAATTTTCTCTCAAGAGGAGAGAATATAGCCCAGAGTTTTTAAAATACCAAAAGGAAATTAAAAGCTACTCAGTTGTGGGGGAGTGCATAGGGTCCCTCAGGATCAGAACAGACTAGCAGAGGGGAGAGAAGTGTCTGCTGTAGTGACTGGGGGAGAGGGAAACAAGCAACAAAAATAACAAAGCAGGGCTGGGGCTAATATACAGGAGGGAGCAGAGGGAATTTAAAGATGGAGGAGAAAGGCCTGTACAAAAAAGATGATTAGAGCAGCAGACGAGAAGGGTGGGGATGGGAATTCTAAAAAGCCCAGCTTCCCGTCAAACATAAAAAGTGAGGGTCTGAAACTGCAATCTCTGCTCAGGGGAGTACTCCTTACTGATGCTGGTAGATACATTGAAGTCAGCTATTCATGTAAGGTCTGCAGGAAGGGGGCCCCCTTTTAATGAAAGAATTTTGGATCACATTTAATTGTATTCTTTAAGCCGTTGAATCACTCTACATGGCACACTGATTTTGTCTTTCCACTCTTTATGAGTATGTTAAAGCTTACCATCCTCACAGTCAAGTGATTTCTGTAGCCACCCACAAGACATTAAAAAAATACTTTTTATACTAGGAGGTATGGGTCTGACCCTGCTAACTGTATGTACATAAGTAGTCCTTGCTGACACAAGTTGTATTTGGACTAAGGTCTAAGACTTATGTTAGCATTTTTTAACTAAGAAAAAACTATAGGGCCCAATCTTGATCTGTATAGATTTATTCACTTTTTATTTCAACCTCTGCTATTAGTCTGCATAATGTGAGCATTTCAGTTATATAATTAAAAACATATTATTGAATATTATTTTTAGTGTTGCCTATATGAGGGCCTGATCCTGCAATCTTTTACTCATATGAGTAGCCTCACTCAAGGAAATAGTCCCACGGAGTTTTATTTAAATTATATAAGTAAGGAGTACATGGAGGAGTAAGTGCTTATAGGATCCATCCCATAAATAGCAGAGAAAAAGCAAGTGAGGTAATTTATGCACAGCTGGTGATATATATATCTGTGGCTTCTAACAAAGTTTCCTCTTGTGTTACATTTGTATTCATATATGTCAAAATGCAATGTTATTTCTTTTAAAAATAAATTGGAAGCACAAGTCTGTGGTGTATGATTATTTTATTAACTGATAAATCAGCTAAATCTCCAGGGCATGGATGAAACATATTTATTTAATTTATAAATAAACTGTATCCATTCAGTATTCCCGTCCTTTGTTAGGAATATGCACTGCACTAACGAATTCTGATGTATAGAGGTGGTTAAATATTTTCTGCAAAGTTAGACAAAATATATTTTTTTCATTCTCTCCACCCACCCCCCAAACTAAAACACACAATACGAACACACCTATATTAACAAAGCATTCTGGAGTGCTGATGCTTTCATGAGAGTAAAGCCAATGTTTTCTAATTTTGCTTCCTAACTTTAAGCAGCCAAATCCATGTTTAAGCACTTTAACGGGGTGGCCTGAATATCAACAGTTCCCATTTAAGTAAATGTGAGCTGTGAGTGCTCAGCACCCCTGAAAGATAAGGCCATTTAGATCCCAGTGCTACCATGGGTTTCACTCGTGTGGAACTCCACTCCCTTCAAATTAGGATTTGAAATGTAAACATTTTGACCTGTTTTCCAGAAAAGTGTTATGCACAGTGAAACCAATTTTAAGTGATAACTCAAATGACCAACAAAGGTTGGTTACATAATAAGAGTTGTCTTCTAATAAGATGGAGTAGAGAGCTGCTTAGTGAGAGCCCTCTTATGTCTCTTTAAACACTGCTAACCAGAGGCTTCAAACATCGTAAGTGTAGGAACTATTTGGGCTTATCTCTGACATGAGCCATGCCAGATGCTACTATGTAAGATAGCTCTCTCAAATGATAGTACTACTAAACATTTGGCTGCTTCCAATATACAAGCCAACTTCTGGAGTATTTAGTAGTATTAACTTCAAATTTTAAGAATCAACCCTCTCTAGAACCACAGGTTCAAATCCTGTCAGAGTTTACTTAATGCAATTTAAAACACCTTTTCACTATATACGTTAACATGTTTAATATGAAAGAGGATTAGTCCATAATTGTCCCTTATGGGGACAAAACCTGCATAATTATGAAGTAACCCTTTTTTTTCTATTTTCTCTTAGCTTTGCTCTCATCCTATGTATAAACTGAATTTTAATTTAACGAAGGTGAGTTGTCTTCACCCCTACGGGTTACAATACACATTCTTTCTCTGTCCACACTGCCACATATTGACTGCTGCAGTGTGCGATCAATGGGGTTGAATCACAGTGCTCAGGGTCAGCTGCAGCTGATCGAGAGGAGGAAGTTAGAACCTTACAAAGCAAAAATTTTGGCAGGTGTAAGGACTAACATTCATAACAGGAGAGCATAAGACACTATCTGTTTAAGTACTGTACTTAAAAAATATCTTTGGTGTGATCCTGAAACAACTTACTTATGTGAGTAATCCTTTCTGATTTGAGTAGTCCCATGGAAATTAACAGGAGAGCTATCCTTAGATTCTGCCAACTTTGTTCATATTGAGTAGTACGTTAATACACAAATATTCCTATTGATTTCATTGGAACTCCCTGTGGAATAAAATTTTACTCAGCATCAGTGTGGCAGGACTGGCCCCTTAATAATGCTTCAAAACGTTACCTTTTTTTTACACCAATAAGACAATAACATACATTTATCAATTGGACTATAAAGTTTATAAAGATAGGAACATCAATAGTGACACTTGAAAGGATAAAAATAATATAAGCCCTCTTGTGTCAGGATATTAACCAAACACTAGCTAATGAGGTTTATTCCATAACTATCCGTTCAGGGGATTCTAGCACCTCTGTCTGAAGCATCTGATACAGGATGAGATGGTCCACTGAGATGATCCAGTATTGCAATTCCAACATTCCTAAGCAGCATCATGCACCAGGTGAAATTCTATGATTTTTGCTGCTGCATAGAAGCTCTTGTAAAGTGCTTGCTCCATTTGAGAAACTTAGTGTATTGTAGTCGTGCTAAAACAGGGGCCTCAAACACACGGGCTACATGCTATTTTCTGTGGCCCGCCATAGGTGCTGACTCCCCCCTTCTGCCCCTCCCCCCCAGAGCGCCACATCCCCACTCCTCCACCTACCTCCCAGCGCTTCCCGCCACCAAACAGCTGTTTGGTGGCGCTTAGGACTTTCCAGGAGGAAGAGGGGAGGAGCAGGGACACAGCGCGCTCAGGAGAAGAGGCGGGGCCAGGGTGGGGATTTGGGGAAGGGGTTGGAATAGGGGCAGGGAGGAGGAGCATGAGTTGTATGCTATTCTGGTTTATGCATCATCAACAGAACTTTTGACTATGAGTCTAATCCAACCCCCATTGAAGTCAATTACATTCTTTCTATTGATTTCAATGGGAATTAGACAAGACCCTAAATTCCAGTTGCAGAATATAGTACTGGTGAAGAAGCATAATTTAGAAAGAACATTGCTGGACTGAAATTACAAGATACATTTGCAGACCTGTGTAAATGGGGCCACTCACTGCAGGAGCACCTCCTTATGGGTACTCCACCCTTTTAGGCCTCTTGTAAGAATCTCTAATCCAGGACAGAACCAGAGGGTTTACTCTCCTTCTGACCTCCTCCTTGTCTCTAGCCAACTCCCTTTCCCTCTAGGGAGTGGTTGTAGACCTCCACCCTACAGCCTCCTTCCTGCTGTCACTTCCTGGCTTTATCATCCTAGCCCAGATCTTCCCCCCACTGGGCTTCATCTTCCATTAGTTCTTATCAATCCCTGGCTTCCCTCCAGGTGCAACATATAAGGTTAATTGGCCCTTTCTGGCCCACATTTACCCACTCAGGGCTTGTGTGGGAAGGACACCCCATCACAGGCTGATGGTAACATTTTTAACTCATACAATTAACAAATTAACGCTGCAAGTTAAGTGGCCAAAAATTAAATGACTGTCAAAATTAGCACTGACTTTTCCCATTACAGTTTTAATAAAAGTTAATACATTGACTTTTAATAGCATACTGTATTACTCTTCATTTTTTACTATACTTTTGTATCATTGTATGAAAAGGTTTCAGTGATGCGGCCCTCGGGCCAATGTATTAGTCATGTGGCCCTCGTGGTGATTTGAGTTTGAGATCCTTGTGCTAGAATATGAAAATAAATAGTGCTGGCTGGCCAGTCAGATTTTGATGCTTTTAATATTGATATTGCTTGTATTTTCATCTAAGTTTTCCTTTTTATTTCTATCACAGGTAGCAACTGTTCAGCTGAGAAATTATGTGCATAGTAAACTTCATGGGTCAAGTTAATCTCTTGTGAAACTTCATTGACTTCACTGGAGTTAACATCAGAGATTAATTTGGCCCCTTATACTTTATTCTGGGATATAAACTCCACTTGCACAGCTAAATTATCAAATCCAACTCTCCACCTACCAGCTTCTAAATTAATTAAAACCATATTTCCTTTACTTCATATGAATTTTGTGGATTTTAGTGCTCATAAAAGTAACAGCTTATTGACATGCACTATGCAAGCTACCTCACATAAATCTGCACATGCACTTCCGTTTTGACTGGAAACCTCCCCAGATATTTTAGTTTTGGACCTGTGCTCAGCAGAGGCTGCCAGCTGTGCTAAATCGTGTAGTGTGTTTTCTATGTGGCTTTGTATTCACTACAGATTTAATCGAGACTGCCACACTCATTTCACTTGTGGCACAAAACAAAATTCAACGTGGGCCTCTAGAGAAGAAAAGCTAATGCATTTATCCACTACACACATTGTCCCCTTCTATATT